>NW_016107336.1:4762766-4776411 GCF_001604975.1 Cebus imitator
AACATTGAGTTAGAAGGGTACAGGAAAAAAAAAAAAGAAACCCCAATATAGTAAATGGTATCAGCAAATGTGTGAGTGGGACAGGTTCTAGGGTTCCCATTATTCTGCCCTTCTGGTGCCTTTTCAGCTGTTTGAACCCCTGGCTGGAGTTATACTTAACCAATTATTTGGTTTGGTGACCTTCAGGGCACCACTGGTACAGTAAAAACAACTACAAAAAAGCCCCCTAAAGCCTAAAAGGCACTATAACTCTTGATACAGTCTCTGTCCTCTCCAGCAATCAGCTCTCCATGAAACACAGATGACAGCTACACTTCACTATGTAATAGAAAATATGAAATATCAAGAGCCCTCATATGGTCTTTTAAAGAGACCCTGGTTTATCCAAAAGACTGAAGGTTTTTTGTTTGACTTTTTGTTTTGTTCACTTCAATTTTTTTTTTAATTTTTATTGTTGTTGTTTTTTTTTAATTTTATTGCATTTTAGGTTTTGGGGTACATGTGAAGAACATGCAAGATTGTTGCATAGGCACACACGTGGCAGTGTGATCTGCTGCCTTCCTCCCCATCACCCACACCTAGCACTTCTCGCCACTTTTATTTTTTAAACACAACTGTCCCTTTTCTCAGCAAAGGAAAAAATGACTTGCCAACTGCTTTGTGAATCTCAGTTCACGAAAAAAGGAGCTGTTTATGCTGAGTGGTGGGAATCAGGGAATTCAAAGAGTGCATGGGTGGATCCCATAAAAGATGCAATATCTCCACCCTAAACATTTCCCGACTACAGTTTACACTCAAATAGAATGAAGTGTTATTTGTCTAGGGGAAAGCACACCAGCCCATAAAGGAAAGTTCTTAAGTCCCATGGGAAGCAGGAGGATCTATGAGTATTTACTTCTATTCCAGACAAACCAAGCAAAGCCACAACATTGTCAAATCTAAGAGGCCTGTGACTTTTCAGCAGGACTGATGCCAAAAAGGCGGTGGCCACTCTGCAGATGTTAGCTCCACATGCCTGGTGTGGCAAATCCACAGGCAAGCCCGACCTCACTTGTTAATAACCATGACCACAATGCCAATTTCCTCTGGGGTTTATGATTAGACCTTCTATAATCATGTGAACAAGTCTTAAAACACAGGCATGCCCAAAGTAACCCATAACGCAATGTCAGAACAGCAAAGAGAGCTCCTGTATGGAATTTCTGCAAACATAGTCACAGACCTGAATCACCTAACCCTGAGTCACACACATGAATCTTTTTCTTTTTTGAAAGAGATAGGGTCTTGTTCTTTCACCAGGCTAGAGTGCCGTGGTGTGATCATAGCTCACTACAGCCTCTAACTCTTCAAGATTCAAGGAATCCTCCTGTTTCAGTCTCCTGAGTAGCTAAGAATACAGGCGTAGACCACCACATTTGGCTAATTTTTAATTTTTAGTAGAGATGAGATCTTGTCTGCGCTGGTCTTGAACTCCTAGCCTCACGTCATCCTCCCACCTTGCCCTGGCAAAGTGCTGGAATTACAGTCATTGTACCCTGTACAGATCTTTGAAAAGCTAACACCCCTTGGGACTCCACACCTGTGCACAATCTGTCTCTACCTACAACAGCAGCAATAGGCTCAAAGCTACCTGTGTATCGGAAGATGGATGACCAAGGTAAATCTCTTTCTATGGCAAGACCCTGATAGCAAAGCATCAAAGAAACCAGGGATGGAAGGAAAAATGCAGCTATCGTTCATGTGCCCAACATCTGATGACTGAAGTGGCACAGGACAAAAGAGTCACAGTGGGCCTTGTCCTAGAGAGTGAGAGAATGAAATGGGAGGATATAAGCCCTGTCTTGTTTAAAATCTGCATTAAACAAGGCAGACACCTATGGCCCACGGCTGAATAAAACACTAAGCATGGTGAAGCACAGATCAGACCTCGCATACGCACAGATTATTTCTTGTTTTTCTAAAGTAACTAAAATAGAAGAGCATCATAGATTTGAACACAATCAATAATTTCATCAGTTTAAATTGAGTTCCCAGTTCTCCTTCTTTTCCCTATCTTCTCTTTGGAATCAGAGTAAAGAGAGAAAAAATAAAGGCTGGGTTCACTATTTATGACTTGGAATTCCTGGGCCTACTCATTTGTGAGGGTGTTTTTCCACTTCTAAACAGGCACAGCGATTCTGATGAGTCTGGACTTGGAAGGTGGCCCAGCTCCAAATCAGAGCACCTGGACAGTGCAAGACCAGACAGGTTCTTCTCACATACCTGAAGGGGTGAAGAATGCCTAGCTTGGATAAAGTTTAAATACATCCCTTTCTCAAAAATCTTTGGTGTATGGAAGTACAGCTTTCAAAAATTCTCATACATAGTGATTTCAAACCCGGTTTAAGTTAAATGACCAAAAACTAGAGTTCAGATAAAGAAACTGAAGCTGTAAGGCTTGACTCGGTATTACTAGATTTAAGTTTTAATCAACTACACAAAAGTTTGCCATTGAGAAGCCTGGTAAGAGGATCCCAAGAAACCAGGCTGTGAGGGTAAAGGTAGACCACGGACATACTTTCCACTGTAGCATCCAAGAGCTATCAGTGTTACAGCCCTTGGAAGTCTGGCTTGCAGCATGGCATGGGTGACTCACCCAGACGGATGTTTCCACCACAGCAACAGCACTGGGGCTGGCCATGAGCATGGTCTTGTTTTGTTGCTGGATAAAGTGGCTGATTCACCAAGGAGGGGGGTCATGCAACCACTGCCCTCAGCACTGATCCCAAGGATGAAAAAGAATTTAAAGCAACTCACCTGTGAAGAATGTCTTACAGAGAATATGTGTCGCAGTCATGCAGGAGGGTGTTTCGCATAAAACAACTGCTGACAAAGCAAACCTTCATTTCTATCTGCTTTGATGGTGTTTTATACCCTCTCTCTCTGATAAAGAAGCAGACCCAACTCAACATCTCTTCTGGATTGTGGGGTGCACAATATTTATAGCACTTGAGAGGAGGTTAAAGCAACGCCCAAACCAAATGTAAGGATCCTAGAGAACTTCTGACAGGAGTGAGGGTGCCCTTAGTAGTATTCCTGGCTAGGTTCCAAGCCAGAGCACTTCAATATGACTTCCTTAACACAGCCTCTCTCAGGATGAGAGAGGAGAGGAGCACCACAGGCTGGAGTAGAATCCGTAAAATTTTCACAGCATACGTATTATTGACTAACATCCACATTTACCAATGCTTTCAGTGCTCACAGGGAACAGGGCCTCTCTGAACCTCAGTTTTCTTATCTGTAAAATGGGGACAGTAATAGTTTCTACCTGATTGGGTGCTTTGACAATTTTATCACCTAGTGCATGTAAAGAGATCGGCACAGTGCCTGAAACTTAATGCTCAGAGTTGTACCATCTATTGCTATTGTTATCCACCCCTCTAAACACAATTAACTTAAAGGATGTTTCTGGGTGCCAACAAATACCCTAAGAAATAAATGTGGACAAAGAAAGGGAAGTATTGAAGAAAGTGGGATCTGATGGGATAAGAAATAGCGGAATAAAGGGGAACATGAAAGAAAAGCATACATATATTTACACATATATACACACTTAAAAAAATTTAACAAGATTAGCAAAGCTCACTTATCTTTTAACATCCTTTACAAGAAAAATTTTTCTTAGCTGATGTTCTTGTCCAATTCTCTGGATTAAACAACATTCTCTCTGTCATCTGAAATGTCCCCTGCATGCTAAATCACTCCAGCTGGGAGGCTTCTTTCTGGACTCCCACCAGCTGAGTTATGCTTATACAAAGCATCAGTTGTATTTGCTCCTAAACTGTTCTATGTCAGTTGTACTTCTCTGTAATTACATAATTTAACTAGCAAACGCAAAAAAGAGGGTTGCTGATTCTAAGAAAACTCTAAGTAGAATGCTTGGCAACAACTCAATAAAGGTGAGTCATTAAAAGAAACGACAAATCAAGTATGAGTGAGATAATTTATGAAAGACCATAAATGAAAATGAAAAATCTAGGTGGATCTGGCATTTAGATTTTTTCATAAATGTCTTTTAAAATGGCATGCATCATTTATAATGAATCCTTATTTTAACAAACTGCTGAAATAGCCAACTGCTAGTGCTGCTCACTAATATAGGGAAAACTGTTACGGTCTAAAAATCCAATAGCTAACAATTATTGAGTGTTTCCTCTGTGCAAGGCACTTGCTGAGTGCTTCATATACATAATCTCATTTCAACCTCACAAGATTTGTCATAAGGTGTTGTTATTATTCCGTACAGCCACACAGTTGGGAAGTGGCAGAGGCAAAATTTGAGCCTAAGAAGTGTGACTCCAGAGCCTGTGCTTTTAACCACGAGAAAAAACATTTCATTCAAACAGACCACCTGAATAGTAAAATAATGAACCAATATAATATGCCAGAACAAACTAATATCGTAGAACTTTGCTAAGAAATTGGTTCTATTTTGGCTACTGTTGGCTTTTAAAATGTAAGTTTTGCTACACAAATGTTTTGTCTCATCGCGATTCTGCTTTGGTTAAGCAATATTAAGCAGAAATCATTTCTACCTCTGAGCACATAAAATCCCCCATCATGGTAACAGAATCAAACACGGCTGCTCTTCCCACAGCATTAGTCCACAGATTGTCCCCTCGGAGTATAAAGCAATGCTAGCAGAATAAGAGGCAGACATACCACCTTTCTCCTGAGTTGCAGGGCATTAACAATGTTCAAAAAAGCATGGCTTCAGCACATTTGAGCAACATGCCATATGGCAAGAACTGTTACATAATTTCTGAGTCAACAGTTTAGAATGTCTCCGGCCAGGGAATGTTCACATCCACACTGACCCCAGATATGCCACTACCAGACTGCTTTTTATTTTTAGTACAAAGATTTCTATAAAACTGGGGAGAAAATAAAAACCAAAGTTACTGAAAGTCACTGTTATCCACTAACGTGGCGCATTTTAGAAAAAATAAAAAATGTATTCATTCATTGTCAAGAATGCTTTAATTGCAATCAGCAGTGATTTAAACATTTACAAAGACTGCTCTAAAGTGTATCAGTATTAACTCTAATATATGAACTTTATAAACTTAAATGTGGATCTGCATATATCCACATGTATATATGAAGTTCGGGAGAACATATGGGTTTATGTAGAAATGCCATGCTCCAGGTATCTAATTCTGCAGGTTATTCCTGTTTTTTCTCGTTAGTGCTTACATGGTGTTTTTGCTTCAAACTCAGAATTATCTGCCAGACCAACAAATCACACTGCTACGTGTGTACCTATGCAACAATCTTGCATGTTCTTCACATGTACCCCAAAACCTAAAATGCAATAAAAAATGAAATAAAATAAAAAAGAATTATCTGCCAGACAAACATTATTACAACTACCTAACCAAAAGCTAATAAGAGGAAGAGATAATATATTCCAAATGTAAAATAATTCGTGGCCAGGTACAGTGGCTCATGCCTGTAATCCCAGCACTCTGGGAGGCTAATCACTTGGCAGGCAGATCACTTGAGGTCAGGAGTTCAAGACCAGCCTGGCCAACATGGTGAAACCCTGCCTTGACCAAAAATATAAAAATTAGCCAGTTATGGTGGCACATGCCTGTAATCCCAGCTACTCAGGAGGCTGAGGCAAGAGAATTGCTTGAACCCAGGAGGTAGAGGTTGCAGTGAGCCGAGACTGAGCCACTGCACTCCAGCGTGGTTGACAGACTCCCTCTCAATAAATAAATCAATACATAAATAACATGTAAAATACCTCAAAGCATGATTCAATGCAATGAGAATGGCTTAACAAATAAGCCTTTAATTTGTCTCTGAAAAGTCCACTGGAACAGCTGTGTGGCCAACAGAAAATGGCTGATTCATGTTTTATCAGAGAGCTGGAAGGGATCTGAGATCATTCCAGGCCATTATCTCCTCCTTTCACAGATGAAGAACAGAGACCCACAGAAATTAGCTTGCCCAAGGTCTAGCAGTTTGTGGCAAAACCATTTGTCATAAATCTCAGTACACTGCATTTTCTTTCCAAAGTACTGATGCTACCACCCTGACTCCTGTCACAGTGAGACAAAAATAAAGATGATGATAAATATCAAGAGAGTGCTTCCTACTCCCTAAGCAGCCAGGGACTTACTAGATTAAGCACTTTACATGAACATATCATTTAGTCCCCAAGTCAACCCTATGAGATCAGACCTATTAGTATCCTTATTTACCACATGTGGAAACAGAAGGATCGTGAGATTCAGTATCTCAAGTGGCCTTACACAGATAGAAGGTGTTAGAGCCAGGATTTGAACACAGTCTGACTTGGGAGTCCATATTCTTCAACAGCTCCAACCAACCCACTGCAATGCCATTATACCTACTAGAGAATTACGTGTTTCTAAATCAGAAAGTGGAAGCGTGGAGGCTTTTCCTATAGCTTTTAATAAAGAGCGGGACATGAATGAGAATGTAACATTTTGACACACTGCACAAAACTTAAAGTTTCTGCTTCTCTTTCCTTTCTCAATCCATGCACGTATCTTTCTCTTTCTCTGTCTTTCTCTCCCCCTGCTATCCCCTAGTTTTGAGAGCTGCTTTGAGAGTACTGATTCAGTATCAATGATGCCATTATTCATCGAGCCTGACAAATAGGTCGGCTTCAGGAAATATGTGCTTCCCCTTCTCCACTTCCCCTATTTCCCACCAGACAATGAATGCTTCTATCTTAATGCTTTTATTCACAATTAAGAAGGAATTGTCCTTTTTTAATGAAGAGGAAATAAATTAGCATGGAAACCATCAACCAATCCAGGCTTAACGCATTTACTACGCAGATTATTTACAATGGACGTAAACTTGAGAGAAAAGTAAGAAAGAATTTACCTTTTGCTAAGGAGGAGGAGGAGTGTCATAATATTTGTACGATAATGGGAATATTTGCAGAATAAGAGAATATCCTCCCAAATTTTGTAAGTAGACAGTGCTCCGGGGTTAAGTGGGCTATGGTACTCAATGTGATCATGCAACCTAAAATTTAGTAAATGTTAGGCTATCAGTATGTTTAAAAATCACCTTTATTTTTAAAAATATATCTGAACGATTTGTAATGAAGAGCTACAGAAATCTTGAGTTTCACAACTAACTTTTACCATCTGTTCATAATGTAGTCATTTCTGGTTTGAAAAAAAAAAAAAAGGTTGTTGTATATCCAGGTACATGAATGGTAGAGTGGCAGCAGAAGGCTGGAGTGTTCTGTGTGGGCAATAATGGAGGATGTGATTCCAGAAGAGAAAAACAATCTTCCTTAAGCATTATTTTACCCACATCACTACAATAGCCCCTATTTTTCACATCAGTATAAAGTTCTTAGAATTTCCTATTACCCGGCCTCACTCAACATGTGCAGATAGGTCTCCTGTCACATCCCCCACAAGATGCACCTTCTTATTTTTCTTTCTTTCTTTCTTTTTTAATCTTAACTTTGCAGCTTGTTTTTTTTTTTCAGTTGTTTTTTTTCCCAAGATACACCTTCTGCTCAGACCAGTGTTACCACCATGGCTCTGCATCTTCCTTTATGGAAACGTCAAATGAAAATATCATTTATAGGAACCTTCCATTAATCAGCACATAAGGTGACCTATTTAACCATTACAGCAACCACACAGCATAGGTGTTACCATTTCTACTTTTTTTCCATAGAAAACAAATTGTAGCTCAGAGAAATTAAACAAATTGTCCAAGAGAACCAAAGCAGAATTCCTGAGATTCAAACCTAGGTCTCACATCAAAGTCCATGTGTTCTCCTTGATAGTGGTTGCCTCCTCTTGCCTGGATGCCTTCTAGGCTTCCCTTTATTTATTTTTTTGAGATGGCATTTTGCTCTTGTCACCCAGCCTGGAGTGCAATGGCACAATTTCAGCTCACTGCAGCCTCTGCCTCCTGGGTTCAAGCGATTCTTCCGCCTCAGCCTCCTGAGTAGCTGGGACCACAGGTGCGCGCCACCATGCCCAGCTAATTTTTTTGTATATTTAGTAGACATGGGGTTTCACCATGTTGGCCAGGATGGTCTCAATCTCTTGACCTTGTGATCTGCCCACCTTGGCCCCCCAAAGTGCTGGGATTACAGGCTGGCGTGAGCCACCGCGCCTGGCCTACCTGCTTCCCTTTGACTAAACTCTATGCTTAACTTTTTTTTAATTGACAAGCAATAATTATATGTATTTATGGTATACAACATGATGCTCTGATATATGTATCCCTTGTGGAATGGTTGAATCAGGCTATTTAATATATGTGTTGTCTCAAATATTTAACTCCTCTATTTTCCATCTCCTCTATGGTGCCTTCCCAGACAACTGGTACCTTTCCAGATTTTATCTCCTTAAAATCTGGTGCCTTTTCTCTCTCTCTTGAAAATCTGGCACCTTTCCAGATTTTCTCTCTCCTTGGATTTTATATAACACTTACAAATCTATAAAATTTACAGTTTAAACATTATCTCAAAATGTTATTTGATATGCATTTATTTTGATTTCTAACTTATTTTTGGATTTCTCAAGGGCTTCCTGGGCTGCACACACACAGTAGGGGGCTCATGAATACTTAAAAAAATTATTGTGACACCTTCTGGCTTCCTGAGTAATATGAGAGGAACCAACAATAGACACTGGGCTGAGCCACTGAACGAGTGGTGAGAGTAGTTCTGGAACAGACGGTGGAGAAAGTGGATGGAGGCTGTATTATAAAAGACCTCAAATGTAGCCCAAGGAGTATAGATTTTTTTCTAGCACGTGATGAGGTGTCCTGGAAAGTATCTGAGAAGCACATGAGAGGAGCTCCAGTCCAGGACCATATATATGGCTGCATCTTGAATAACATACATTGAACACAGTTAATAACTGGGCTTTGTATGACCATAGCATGTATCCCCATCTGTCTCTGCATCTGTAGGAAATGTTTTACTTTTGTTGTTGATTCAAATCTAAAAGTACACACCCACCACAAAAATACACAGAATGCTAACAGTCAAGACTGTTCCAGACTTTGCAAAACTTATTACATACAATCCCAAAGGGTTGATAAAAAGACAAATCAGTTACAACCAACATTATGAACTACTTATTCACTTTTATGAATTATACTGCTGTAAGTTGCAGGAATGATATCTGGAAAGGCTGATTTACCCAGTGTGAGCAACTAAAGGAATTTTCCTAGCTCAAGATTGTTAACTCTTAAAAAAATTACGTTATCAAATAATTTCTCAACAAGTTTGTTTTATATGGCAAGGAAAAGGCTATCAATAAAAAATTAATTCTCTTTAAACCAGTCATGTGCTTTTACCTCCAAATCTTTTAAGACCAATATCCTCCCTTCATTTTTGTTTTTAACTAAATGAGAATGTCATTTAGCTGATGCTGTTATAAGTAGAAAAAAGAGAACACGCTCATTAAAATGAAGTATTTAGTTCAAGAGATCACAGTGACTACAGTTAATAACGACACATTGTATTCCTAAATATTGCTTATGGAATAGATTTTAAGTGTCCTCACCACAAAAAAGGATAAGTTAATGAGGTAAGGCATGTGTTAATTAGCTCAATTTAGCCATTCTACAATATATACATATTTCAAAACATCATATTGTATATAATAAATATATGCAACTTTTATTTGCCAGTTAGAAAAATAATAATTTTTTTTTTTTTGAGATGGAGTCTCACTCTGTCACCTAGGTGGAAGCACAGTGGTGGGACCTCGGCTCACTGCAACCTCTGCCTCCTGGGTGCAAGCCATTCTCCTGCTTCAGCTTCCCAAGTAGCTGGGATTACAGGCACCCACCACTATACCTGGCTAAATTCTGTATATTTAGAGATGGGGTTTTGCCATGTTATCCTGGCTGGTCTTGAACTCCTGACCTCAAGTGATCCGCCCACCTTGGCCTTCCAAAGTGGTGGGATTACAGATGTGAGTCACCATGCCCAGCCGAGAAATAAATTTTAAAAAAGATGAAATATCTAAGAAAAAGAGGGCATAATCCGAAGCAAAAGAACCAAAGACTTCCTCCACCAAACCAAATGCTTCCCTCTTGAACTAAAGCAATTGTGAGTGACTCCCAGGAAAGCCTATGGTCATAAATAATAAAACAGCAGTCATTTGCATTGAATGGAATGAGGATAAAACGTCACAAGGAGAGAGCCCTAGCAAAACGTGGGGCTCAGAGGCAGCACCTCCCTGAGGGGCACGTAGTATTCATTCATAGGACCACTGAGAGCTGAGGACACTCAGGATCTGAGTGGGTTTTAGAAACCACAGCACCTGTGCTCTGCTTATATAAAGAGAGCAGGGGATGCCCTGAAAATCAGTGATAAGGAAAGGCATGGCACATGGAACCTTTTCTTCATGTGATCCTCACAACAGCTACCATTTATGGCTTGAGGCAGTTCTCCTATTGTCTCAAATCCTTAGAACATCTTTGAAGACACCAATAACCGCCATTACAGATTAATAACTTGAAGCTTAATAAAAATCTATCCAAAGATTTTGCAAGTAAGTGGCAGACCCAGATTCTGAAACCAAATCTTACTGACTTTAAAACCCATGTGGTAGAACTGGAAAGAACAGGTGTGAATTACACAGGAAAAGCAAAACTCCAGAGGAATTAAGGAAAATAGACTCAAATGGAAGAAGAGGCCAGAGGCCCAACTATCAGGCATAGAGAGAGAAAACTTACCAGCATATTTTGTAGTGTTAGATTCATCCATGGACCAAAAGCAATAATCAAAGGCAAATACCTGAATGAAAGAACAAAACATTAAACTTAACGATTAATTAACTTCTTATAAGTAAATCAGACTGAAAAAAAAAAAAAACCACTGATGAAGATAAGAAGAATGGCCACGACTGTCTGTCTGAAAAAATCACTATAGGGTTGGTCCTTTTGTTAATCATAACATTTCTTTTTTTCCTCTTTTTTGGTCACCCAGGCTGGAGTGCAGTTGAACGATCACAGCTCACTGCAGCCTCAAACTCCTAGGCTTAAGGGATCCTCCTCCTCAGCCTCCTGGGTAGCAAGGACCACAGGTACAAGCCACCATATCTAGCAATTTTTAAAAAACAATTTGTTGCAGAGAGGAGTTCTTGTCCTATTGCTCAGGCTGGTCTCAAACTCCTGGCCTCAAGTGATCCTCTCTGTTCTACCTCCCAGAATGTGCTGGGGTTACAGCTGTTGAGCCATTGCGCCTGGCCCCATGAAATTTCTTTTAGACTAAATATATGGTTAGCTTTCTGTATTAGAGTAAGTTGTGTACGAAAATTACTATTTATCGGCCGGGCGCGGTGGCTCAAGCCTGTAATCCCAGCACTTTGGGAGGCCAAGGCGGGTGGATCACGAGGTCAAGAGATCAAGACCATCCTGGTCAACATGGTGAAACCCCGTCTCTACTAAAAAAAGAACTACAAAAAATTAGCTGGGCATGGTGGCGCGTGCCTGTAATCCCAACTACTCAGGAGGCTGAGGCAGGAGAATTGCCTGAACCCAGGAGGCGGAGGTTGCGGTGAGCCGAGATCGCGGCATTGCACTCCAGCCTGGGTAACAAGAGCGAAACTCCGTCTCAAAAAAAAAGAAAAAAAAAAAAAAGAAAAAAGAAAATTACTATTTATCTATAATTCAAATAATCAGACATTTTAACCAGATATTTTTTTCCACAATACATCTGATGAGAAACAAAAACAAAAACAAAACAACAACAAAAACAATGACTCCTCTCGCAAATCCACGGTTTCAGCATCCACTGAGCCTTCTGGCTGGATCTCCCTCAGCTCCTCAAGTAGTACTCAACTTTCACATAAAGCAGTTCCTTCTCCTAGCCTTCCATGGCACCATCACTAGCATGCTGAAGCTAAAAACTCCCCACATGCCCATCCTGTACTCCTTTCCCCTTGATTCTCAGCATACAATCTGGGGGTGGGGGGAAATCTTACTATATTTTTAATATACATTGCCTTGAAAAGATGTGAAGGAATTTTACATGTTTAGCAAGTTCGTATGTTTAGTAATTATCTGGCATGGTTTTTATATGTAAAAGTATCTCTTCATGTTTTTAATTTTTAAATATATTTTTTGAGTTGGAGTCTTGCTTTGTCGCCCAGGCTGGAGTGCAGTGGTGTGATCTTGGTTTACTGCAACCTCCACCTCCTGGGCTCAAGTAATTCTCTTGCCTCAGCCTCCTGGGTAGCTGGGACTACAGGTGCTCACCACGATGCCTCGCTAATTTCATGGCTTATTTTTTTCCACGGTTACTGGGCTACAGGTGGTATTTGGTTACATGACTTAGTTCTTTAGCGGTGACTTGTGAGATTTTTGGTGCACCCATCACCCAAGCGGTATACACTGTACCCTATTTGTATTCTTTTATCTCTTGTCCCCTTCCCACTTTCCCCCAAATCCCCAAAGTCCATTGTGTCATTCTTAGGCCTTTCCATCCTCATAGCTTAGCTCCCACATATCAGTGAGAACATACGATGTTTGGTTTTCCATTCCTGAGTTACTTCACTTACAAATATAGTCTTTAATCTCATACAGGTCGCTGCAAATGCCATTAATTCATTATAGCTGAGTACTATTCCATCATGTAAATACACCACAGTTTCTTTATCCACTTGTTGTCTGATGGGCATTTGGGGTGGTTCCACGATTTTGCAATTGTGAATTGTGCCACTATAAACATGCATATGCAAGTATCTTTTTCGTATAATGACTTCTTTTCCTCTGGGTAGATACCCAGGAGTGAGACTGCTGGATCAAATGGTAGCTCTACTTTTAGTTCTTTAAGGAATCTCCACACTATTTTCCATAGTGGTTGTACTCGTTTACATTCCCACCAGCAGTGTAGAAGCATTCCCTGTTCACCGTATCCACACCAACATCTACTGGTATTGAACCATTCTTACTTTCTGTATAGGTATTGAATGCCTACCATATACCAGGAATGGCTGGTGCTTCTTGGTGCTTTCTCTGTAAGGACTCCCATCTAACTGCTGTTTTTCTTTTCTTTTTTTTGAGATGGAGTCTCACTCTGTCGCCTAGGCTGGAGTACAGTGGTGTGATCTCGGTGGCTCACTGCAGCCTCCACCTCCTGGGTTCAAGTGATTCTCTTGCCTCAGCCTGCCAGGTCGCTGGGACTAAAGGTGTGCACCACTATGTCCAGGTAATTTTTTTTATTTTTAGTAGAGATGGGGTCTCACCATGTTGGCCAGGCTGGTCTCGAACTCTCGACCTCAAATGATCTGCCTGCCTCAACCTCCCAAAGCACTGAGATTACAGGTGTGAGTCACTGTGCCTGGCCTTAACTGGTGTTTTTCATACCCATTACCACTACTTGTGTTCCAGCTGTTATTATCAAATATGTAGAGCAATGTTCCCCAAAGTGTGCTCTAAAGAACCGTAGTTTCATGACACAGTCCATGAAAAAAGATTAAATCATGTTGGAAGTGGTGTACATTTTATCCTATTTGAGATTTTCAATGCAATTCTCAATATTAAAGGCTCTGAAAAGCGTGCTGGTAAAGAAAACTGGTTTCCTTTTTTTTTTTTTTTTTTCCTCCTTCTCCTCCTCCTCCTTTGGTTT
>NW_016107336.1:4776442-4817108 GCF_001604975.1 Cebus imitator
TTTCCCTGAGACGAAGTCTCACTCTTTTGCCCAGACTGGAGTGCAGTGGTGCGATCTCAGTTTACTGCAACCTCCACCTCCCAGGTTCAAGCGATTCTCCTCTGTCAGCCTCCCAGGCAGCTGGGACTACAGGCACAAGTCAACACATTCAGCTACAAGTGTGTATTTTTAGTAGAGACGGGGTTTCACCATGTTAGCCAGGATAGTCTCAATCTCCTGACCACCTGCCTTGACCTCGCTGGGATTACAGGCGTGAGCCAACATACCTGGCCAAGAAACCTATTTAATTGTTTAACATTTTATTTTCCCAATTCATTTGGTGATGAGACCGTTTTTGGAGTAACACCTATTAACGTGCCTGGGAACTACTACTTCTCAGCATATCCCTTAGCAAATGCAGCCCAAGTGACTCAGTAGTTACCTTCTTGGGATCATTGCTATTGCCTTTATCTCTTGCAGTCTAAATAGTAAATTACAATACCCTGTGGGCAGGATCCTTTAATGCTTAATCACTTTCAAGAGATCTGAAGGACTGAGCATACAGAAGCCATGCTCTTTGGCCTGGCATTTGAGACTGGCCACAATAGGCCCTCCTACCCTATTAACCTCAAATTCCTCATGCTCCAGTGGAAGTTGTCCTTACTTCAGAATTACTAAGTATAATTTCACCTTTGTCCTTGTTCTCTCCTTCATTTGCACCCTTTGAAATACTTCATACCACTTAAGGCCTAGTTTGATGTATTTTTCCTCCCAGAAGCATTCTTTGGTTAAATCCAAAGGAATTATCTTTCCTTTCTCTGAAACCTTACAACACTGTTTAGTCCTTTTTGATGGCTCTTATCTCAATTATTTGATTTTTCATTTATCATGTATATGATCTGTATGTGTGAGAGAGACTGACTGCCTGCCTGCCTGCCTTCCTTCCTTCCTTCCTTCCTTCCTCCCTTCCTTCCTGTCATTCCTTTAGAGACAGGGTCTCCCTCTGTTGGCCAGACTGGAGTGCACTGGCACTACCACAGCTCACTGCAGCCTCAGTTAGCTCAGTTGATCCTATCACCTCAGCCTCCTGAGTAGCTAGTACTACAGGCACATGACACCATGCCCTACTAATTTTTGTGCTTTATGTAGAGATGGGGCTTCGCCATGTTGCCCAGGCTGGTATTGAACTCCTGGGTTCCCACCCACCTTGGCTTCCCAAAGTGCTGGGATTATAGGCATGAGCCACTCTGCCTGGCCTGTATATGTTTTATCTCCACTTGTAGACTAAGTTCCCTGAAAGCAGGATCCATATCAAATTCATCTTTGGAGCCTGCAGTGTTCACAGTAGTCACTTCATAATTATTTATTAAATGATTAATGACATTAAGATCTTGCAAGGAAGCAGGAACTTTTTTACATTATAAGAGACTTATAAGTTGTATGCAATACTCTCTCTCGCCAAAAAAAAAAAAAAAAGAATAAGTTATGTTCTGAATAGTTTCAGCACTATATATATTTTATTTTAATGCTTTTAAAACTGATTCAGGTATATATGATGTACTCAACTTACATCATCAACCCCAGATCCAAATTTGATTTTATGACTTAAGCAAACATTCACTCTGGTCTTATAATAACCAAGTTTCGAATGAACAGTTATGAAACAATAGTTTCAGCCAACAGAATGTGGAATATTTACTGCATTCAAGGGTTCTTCCAATGCCTCTAGAGACTGACCACACAGGCGTAATCCAGTTAATCTTTCTGCCTCTGGGCAGGACTGAACTTCAACACTTCTAAGAGATGAAGATCTATCTTGTTTTTAAACATTTCCAGAAAAGGAGATTCCACAAACTCCCTTTAATGGCATCTCATAATACTTAACTTTTATTCCCAGGACATTTTCCTTTTCTTTTGACCTAAGTCAACTCTCCTTACTTTAAACAGCCAATAGCGCTTATTTTTCTTTCTTTCTTTCTTTTCTTTTTGAAGTATCTTTACTGCTCTCCTTCTTATATTCCAGGCACTGTGCCCAAGCCTGATGCATGGTGAATTTCAGCTACATGCATCATCCTAAATATTAAGAAAAAAAATCCCGCCACCAAGAACTTTTGCCTTTCAACCTCATTCTGTGCTCCTTTCAATAACTTCTGGTTTCTGCACTAAAAATAATTTGCAGTCATTATTTATGGAGCATGACCTAGAAACCGGCCCTAGTAGTAGTCACCTAATTCATTAATTTGCTTATCCATTCACAAATATTTATGGAGTACCTATTGTGTGCTAAGCACTGGAATTAAAGCAGTGAATAAACATGCAAAGACCCCTGGAGCTCATGAGTGTCCTACTACTTGCGTTATCTGTCATAATATTTATATTAATCATGCCCCTCCTGAAGCTCCCAGCGGGGTAAAGGGAGAGAAGCAATACACACGCAAACAATAAACACATATGGCGCCAGGAGGTAATCAGTGACACAAAAATGTAATAGCATGAAGGTGTTGGAGAGAACTTGAGCAGGTCCTATGAAAGCTGGCGGGAAAGCATGACAGCCAGAGGGAATAGCAGGTGCAAAGGCACTGGGGCAGAGGGCACCTGTGTGTTCAAGGACTGTGTTTTGAACACAGTTATTGTTATATATAATGGAATAATCATCTATTCACTTCTTCAGCTATTGCTATATGTAGTGCAATAATCACTTATTTTCCACATGTTAATTTTTCATGCTTATCTCTAACTTTTGTTTTAAATAACATTTTTTTTTTTCTTTATTGAGACAGGGTCTTGTTGAGCTGCCCAAGCTGGTCTTGAACTGGTGGGCTCAAGCCATCCTCCTGGCTTGGCTTCCCAAAGTGTGGTATTACAGGCATGAGCCACTGCATCTAGCCTCAAACTTAACAGTTTGCTATTCTTCAAATAAGGCTAGAAAGCTAGAGATTTATATTCATAGTAATGCTACTTGAAATAAAATGAAATCTACCCCAAATTTTGAAGGTCTACCTGTCAGTAGGAATTATTCCAAATTCTGTGAAAATTTCTAACAATCAAAGAGTGAATCATTTAAAGTTGTTTTTGCTAATAAAAGGGCACCTGAGACAATTTTTATTTTAAGCATTTGCCCCCTAGAATTCAGACAAATATTAAAACCCTGCAGAGGAAAAAAGAATTCTGACAGTACTGATAGGTACGACTGTTCTTTGCTTGCCAAATAGCAGCCCCTTGAACTGCATTATGTCTTGAATTTCAAAATCTTTGGTCACAGGCTTTTTAGAATGATGATCCCTTAAATCAGTCATGGAGCACATGTTGTTATTTTACTTAACATTTACTAGGAAGAAAGCTGAAGTCCAGAAATCTGAATGATTTCCCTAAAACTCAAAGCAAGTGAATGGAAAAATTCTCGTTATATTTTCTTCTCAGCTAGGAGTGATCTCCCAATCTCCTTTCCCTCCTACGAAATTTTACAGCAGTTTGAGCTCCCATGACACTGATTCACATATGATCCTATTTTATGCCTTGGTTCTTCTGTGTGGGTCTTACTTCCAACTCTAAATGATGAGCTCTACGGCAACAGGGACTGTGTTCCTTGTACCCCATAGTGCCGGTTTCAGTATCTCATACAGGGCAGCTACTGTATGTAATGTTTTTTCAATTAATAAACATATTACCAGGGGAAGGAGTTGGAACGCAGACAAGAGCATGGAGCAGGTATAGGAACAAATACGAATAAGCAGAGGTCCAAGCTGCAGGATATGTTTTTAGATGTTTCATTACTTTCACATGCATGGTTTGGGGGAACTTGGATCCTTCAATAGTCAAACATGGGTTGGGTCACCAGATGAGCACTAGGATCCCCTTCAGTGTCATTATTCCATGGTTCAGATGGATAAACAATCAAGGTCATATCATGCACAATTTGTAGTCTTCACAGAAATTAGAACATTTATTTGACTTGTCACTAGAAAAGCTATGACTGTTACTAGGCAGTTTTAAAGATGTTTAAAATAATTCCTTTGTCATGTCCTTGACATTTTCCTTGCAATCTCTTGTTAGTTTCCATAACTATTTATGAATGATTACCTTTCCTTTCATGCCAAAATGTAATTATAATTTAATAACACAAGGTTTGTTACAAAAGGAGACATGGTTTTCTTAGGTCTTACAGTAGCTTTGATTTTCCAATATGAAATACATTGACATTTCAAAAGGGAGAAAACCAATTTCTCTACACTTATTCCTTAGAAATTATTTTGGTTTTTTTCTAGCTTTTCAAAAACTTTAGAGAGAGGGTCTTGCTCTGTCACCTAGGCTGGAATGTAGTGGCATGGTCACAGGTCACTGGGGCCTGAATCTCCCAAGAGCAGCTGGGACTACAGGTGCACGCTACCACACCCAGCTGATTTTTATTTTTTGTAGAGATAGGGGGTTGCTATGTTGCCCAAGCTAGTCTTGAATTCCTGGCCTCTACTGATCTTCCTGCCTCAGCTTCCCAAAGTGCTGGGATTACAGTTATGAGCCACGATGCCTGGCCAGAAACTGATGGCTATGGAGAAAAAGTCTTATTTTTTTCAAACCCACCATATTATACTACAAAAATTGTATTTAAGACTTCTAATCATTTCATTAGAACTCCTAACTGCTTATTTCTTCTATTCATTACGAAGTCACCAGGTCACCAGTATTTTAGCTGGAGTGTAAAACACAGAGAACTTTCTATTTTATTTTTTTAAAGAGAAAAGGTCTTGCTCTGTTGTCCAGGCCAAACTGCAGGAGGGCAATCATAGCTCACTGTAACCTCAAACTCCTGGGCTCAAGCAGCCTCCCAAGGACATACGACTACAGGCACATGTCACCACATTTGTCTAATTTTTTTTGTTGCTGTTGTTGCAAAGATGGGATCTTGCAACATTGCCCAAGTTAGTACCAACTCCTGACCCCAAGCAATTCTCCCACCTCAGCCTCCCGAAGTGCTGAGCCACGGTGCCTGGCCTAGTAGACTTCTTAATGCATACAGCTGAGCAAAACAATAAAATGCAAACCAAGTATAAATTTTTTATTTTATCAATAACAATCAACATTGTGAGAACATTTTTTGGTAAAGGCATTTATACCTTTTCAACTAAAAAAAAGAGCCAAAAGCATGGATGTTTTCTAGTGACTTTTAAAATCTGAAAGCTATTGCCTTCACTGTTTTCAACAAAATTTAACTCCACCTTCTCAGAATCCCACTCCTTCCTCTTCGTTTGCCCCTTAGAAAACTCAAACCAGCATTTAATTCCCTGCAGCTTGCAGTACATCTGCTCCACCTTTATCAGCCTCTTAAAAATGTTAGCTTTGCAGTTTTGTGAAACCACTGAACATCTAATAAAGTTATTAAAGCTGTTTTTAATAAGGCAAATGTGTTGAATGATATATATTCTGAGGCAATGAAGTTCCAGGACTTATGAATAGGATGTAGCATAGTCAAACTCCACTCTTATCTAAAAGTCATCTCTGATGGTATTTCAGCAAAATTCAATTTACAGTTAAAAAAATTCAGTTTACAGTAGCTCACGTCTGTATTCCCAGCACTTTGGGAGGCGGGCAGATTACCTGAGGTCAGGAGTTTGAGACCAGCCTGGCCAACATGGTGAAACCCTGTCTCTACTAAAAACACAAATATTCGCTCGTTATGGTGGAATGTGCCTCTAATCTCAGCTACTTGGGAGGCTGAGGCATGAAAACTGCTTGAACCTGGGAGACAGAGGTTGTAGTGAGCTGAGATTGTGCCACTGCACTCCAGCCTGGGCAACAGAGCAAGACTCTGTCTCAACAAACAAACAAACAAANAAAAAAAAAAAAAAAAAAAAAGAAGAGACCTTCTATGTTCCTTGGAGAACTGGAAGGCAACCATGTTTTAAGACATGTAATCTGTAATCATTTTTCTGATCCATAAAAAGCAGATGTGCAGGTGCTTACAACTGCATTACCTCTGTATCCTTTCATTTGTCCTTTCACGTTGTGTGCTTTCACTAATGTTCTCCAACTGCAAAGTGGTCAATTCAGAAAGCAATAAACTAATGCCCACTTGTCACCTTTTTCACTTTTAGGTGCTGTAGGGAACTCAGATATGTACTAGGCATGTTTGTGTCCTCTTGCTTACAATCTAGTTAAAAAGGCAAAACATAAAACAAGTATTCTTTTTTTCTAAAAAGCACATTTTTTTCCTAAAATCATTTTAATACCTCTCAGAAACTCCCCTCAGATGCAGTGATTAATCAAATCCTTATTATGTCAAGATAATTCAAATTTTTGTAAAGAAATATTTCTGGACATACACATCTGATTTTTGCAAAGTGAGCCAAAACCTACCTCTTTCAATTTGTTTCCTTTTAATGTCATCTCAAATGTCACTCCCTTATGAATTTTTTTTTTTAAGATGGATCCTTGCTCTGTCGCCCAGGCTGAAGTGCAGTGGCATGATCTCAGCTCAATGCAACCTCCACCTCCCAGGCTCAAGTGATTCCCTTACCTCAGCCTCCTGAGTAGCTGGGACTACAGGTGCCCGCCACCACGCCCAGCTAATATTTGTATTTCTAGTAGAGATGGGGTTTGATCATGTTGGCCATGCTGTTCTTGAACTTCTGACTCCAAGTGATCCACCCGCCTAGGCCTCCCAAAGTGCTGGGATTATAGGCATGAGCCATCACACCTGGCCTCCTTATAAAACTTTTAAGGATACTATTTCTCATTATTCTGAATTTCCATATCTGTCTAATCAGATTCTGTATGTGTGTGTATATATGTGTACATCTATTTATACAGGATTCCCTTTGTTCTGCTACAATATTAATTCTTAAAGGACGAAGCCTTGGTTTCCCTAATCTTTTCATTTCCAACCAAAAATACTCAGAGAATTTGCATTTTAAAGCAACTTTTGCTAGGCATGGTGGTTCATGCCTACAATCCCAGTGCTGCGGGAGGCTGAGGCTGAAGGATCGCTTGAAGCCAAGAGTTCAAGACCAGCCTGGGCAACATAGTCTCTACAGAAAATAACATTAGCCAGGAGCAGTGCCTTGTGCCTGTAGTCCCAGACACTCAGGAGGCTGACGCAAGAGGATTGCTTGAGCCCAGAAATTTAAGACTGCAGTGAGCTGTGATCATGCCATTGTACTCCAGCCTGGGTAACAGAGCAAGACTGTCTCTAAACAATAAAATAAAAAGAATTCTAAAAAAATCATGCAACTTCCTGATGAATTACCTTTTAGTTAAACAATCATGCAAATCTTTGTTTTCACATGCGATGGCTGCTTAAAATAGCACAGACCAGTCAGTGTAAACCCTTCAGTGGCACAGCCAAGAAAGCAGCACCCCAATGATACTTTTCCAAAGCCTCCATTTTTACTTCAATTGTCACAGTAACAGACTGATGTCACTCTACAGGTATCATTTTTTGTCTTTACTGGATTCCCACTCCTTTCCCAAAAAGATATAAGCAAAGCCCCTATTCATCTGTATATTAAGTCAATGGTAAGCCACGTCTCAGCTCTGAGAGATTCCACCTGTGACCAAATCTTTCAGGTATAATGAACACAGTGAGACGTCTAGGGAAAAGAAAAAGGAAGGGGAGAGCCAGGTGCAGTGGTATGCAACTGTAGTCTCAGCTGCTTGGGAGGCTGAGGTGGAAGGATCACTTTAGCCCAAGAGTTCGAGGCTGCAATGAGCTATGATCACACCTGTGAATAGCCTCTGCACTCCAGCCTGGGCAACCTAGTAAGATCTCACTGCTAAAAGGAAATAATTAATAATAATAATAACAAAAAAAAAAAAAAAAAAAAAGGGAATGTAGAACTGTAAGGGAATTCTCCTTCCCGTAATTCTCTCCCTTTCCTCATCTTGCCTCCTTGCCCAGTGAACCACAACGCACACTACTCAAGACCTGCTCAAATGTCACCTCCTCCAGTATTTTCTCAACTTCCTCCCTATAATTATTCCCTCCTCTGTGCTGTCTTAGCCAACAGCTCTCCCTCTCTAACACACACTCATCTACTTAAGCAACTGCACATTTTACATTAAATTAGTGTTGTGGGAACATAAGCAGAATACAGGTAACACTTGGCACACAGTGTAACTCAGTCTGTGGCAGCTACTGTTACCAATATTATCATTATCTACTGATGGACTTCTCTGTCCCATTAATAGCACGGCTATCACTATGTTGTTATGTACCTACAACACTATGTTGTTATATTAGGCGACAACCTAAATACTTTATATTCTCACCAACTGGGAGGTTTTCTGAGCCAGGGACTGTGCTAACTCATTTCTTTATTCCCTCTAGGTACAGGATAGTGTAGCTAGGTACTTGTATTTGCTGAATTAAATAGAGAGAGAAGTGAAAAGGCAAAAAAGGCCATGTGTGGGGGAGTTGGTAGAGACTGTTTGGTTCTGTGTCAAAAATGTCAATGCGAAACACATTACTTCCTAGCGCTCAAATCTAAAATCAAAAGGGCTTCCCTTGGGGAAAAAAGTCTGCTCTATGTGGACTTGCTTTGCTTTGTATGAAGGAGTGTGTCCTCTCCTCTATACTGCCTTCTTCCTCTCTTTGTACAATTAATTCGCTGTTCACATCTGCAGACCCAGCTGCCATTAACAGCCTGTTCTGCCACTATCTACTCTGAAAATTGAGCCCCGGATCTTTCTGAAAAGCCTCATTTCTCCAGTTTTAGGAACATTAGCTTGTCAATGTCCTGTTTTGTGGTTACTTTTCAACTTTATCGATTTGAAAGGCTATAATTAATATGAAAGTGACACTTCAAATTTGTTCACATTTCACCACACCATGTTATGAGCACTAAGCCATACCAAATAAAGTTCTAGATTTCATTTCATGTTGAGATTTTTCTTTTAATGCCAAGTTTCAACACTTTTGTCTTTTTCCTCTCTTTTTCCTAAAATCTAAGATGTGAAAATTCATTAAAAAAAGGGGGAAGAGTTAAACTTCATCCATCTCAGAGAAACTGGACTGAAATTGAAAGGAAAACGCAGCACCGAGAGCCTGTGCAATCACAGAACTGCCTTCACTACTGCTTTTCCAAAAGCAGCTCTGCCAGCAGGAACTCCAGCCTGAATCTGAACACAACTCCTAAGGAATGCTAGAGTCATCCCCCTTACTACTGGTGAGTTTTATTGACAGGTCTACCTTCCCATTTAAACATCTGTCAAGTAACAGTTGTCTTTTGGCAATGTAATTAATCATTTCCTTTACATATGCCCATGTATACATACTAAATAATGTCTTGTATTACACAGTCAACACTGACAGTGAAGATGTGAAAGCCTCTTAAAGATTCAAAGCCAAAAGCATTTGCTGCACATCTACAGGGCACTGTCCCTGATGTCAGGGAATTCACAGTCTGTTCTAGGAAGCAACTGTCTGTGGAAAATACTGCTCCACATTGCAGTTCAAATTTCTATGGATGCATGGAGAAGGTATTTCTACAAAGAGCTGATTCATGCTTTCATTCATTTAATCAACAAATTTGAAAACAGGAAATCATCCTCTCAAAAGCCAGACCAATATTATAACAGCACAGAGCTTCCATTTAACACCGTACACATATAAACTAGTGGTGCATAAGCAATGAAGCACTAACTCAATTCTAACTCTTTCAAATACTCTACTCATTTCATGTTTAATCCTTTATCGTTCATTTTCAAAATCCACATCACTGGTTGCTGAGGGATGGGGGTGGGAGTGTCACAAATACAGAATATGTGGTATTTCCAGTTCTTTCACATCCTGATCATTTCTCAAAAAACCCAGCCACCCAAATAACTTCTCCAACAGCACATTCAAGGTGTTGTGGATACTTTCAAACACAGAATATTTCTTCTTCAATAAAAACAATCCAAAAGATAGGTTGCAAATGTCTAAGCATCTGTTATCAGATCCTATCTGCTATCTCTGATAAATGACTATCGTTACTCACAAAAAAAACACAAAAAAATAAAACACAGATTAAATGTAAGTCATGCTAACATCACCTACCATGAGCAATCTCTGGGTCTGGCTTAGAACTTCCAGACCAAGACCTAATTTGTGTGCCTATCTCTCCAGTCCCCTCTGCCTCAATGCACCATGCCAGGCGCATCCAGCCACAGAGAGGAGAATGCTGGGCTGACTCCACAGCCCCAGGTCATCAAAGCTAAAGGACATGAGGCAGCCCAGGGGTTGCAAACATTCACTCTCAGTTAAGTCATGCTGGAAAAGACTGATAAAGAGTTCCCTCTTCTGGGGCTTATTCAGGCCACGTGGAATCCAAGAGACTCCCTGGTCCAGAAGGCTTTCACCGTTCTGGACAGGGAGATGGATCAGCAACAAGAAACAAGGGACGTAGATATCCTTTCTTCTTGGGGGCCACATTCCACATGACCTGGTACTCCGCTGGGGGCACTGTAGACATCTAAAGGCACAGAGTTACAGTGAGAACATCTGGTTCTGAACAAAGCTGGGCAGAAGGAAAGGGGAGAGGAGTAGAACCTATAAAAATTTCAAGGTAGAAAAACACAGCACTTTGCTTGAACCTGGGAGGTGGAGGTTGCCCAATGGCCGAGACCACGCCATTGCACTCCAGCCTAAGCAACGAGGGTGAAACTCTGTCTCAAAACAACAAAAACAACAACAACCATAACCACAATCACAGCACTATGTTTCTGAGGATGTTTTTGTTGTTGAAAAGAGAAAAAAAAAGGCCTTGGGAAATTTTTAGAAATGTGATTTATAATGACAAAATGTGGTATATTGTATTACTGTTCCAAACGACTCCCGGCCTTCCTGGTAAGGGAATTACACATCCCTGCCTACCGCCACATCACATGAAATGCCTGTAGTAGGAAGGAATATAATTTCTGACCCTACTGACATCAGGCTTGGCTGTGTGACTTGCTTTGGCCAATTAAGTGTGAACAAAGTGACATATGCCAGTCTGGGCAACAGCTTTAAGGAGGCACTGCACGGTTCTCTTTCTTTTGTTCTACTCTGCCACAGTATTAGCAAGTCCCAGATAGTGGTTATTCCTGCAATCCTGAAGTCATACGGTACAGGGCCACAGGAAACCTCAGCTGACATGTAACATCAGAGAGGTATTTTTGTTATTTCTAGCCATTGAACATTTAAGGTTGTTACTGCTGCACCACGGAGGATAAGCAGGCTGCAGAAAGCAGTTTCTTTAAGATGAACCTAGATTATTATCCACCCTACAATCTATACTCATCAATTATCTTCTATCCTGTAGTCATATGAATTTCTTGCAAGTACAGTTCTGATCATGTAGCTTTTCTATACAAAGATCCTAAATGATCTTCACAGCCTACCAGATTAAGTTCAGACTCCCAACCCTCTGTAAACTACACACTCTCCCAGTTTTTTAAAACACAATCTCCCTTTCATGAACTCTATACTCTAACCAGGGTGTGCAACCAATTTCCTAATATATCAATTACTTTGTTTGTCTTCCTTAACACTTTACGTACTTTACTTTTTTTTTTTTTTGAGATAGCGTTGCCCAGGCTGGAGTGTGGTGCCAGGATCTAGGCTCACTGCAACCTCTGTCTCCCAGGTTCAAGCAATTCTTCTGCCTCAGCCTCCTGAGTAGCTGGGATTACAGGCACCCACCACCATGCCTGGCTAACTTTTTTTTGTATTTTTAGTAGAGATGGGGTTCCACCATGTTGGCCAGGCTGGTCTCGAACTCCTGATCTGAGGTGATCCATCCACCTCAGCCTCCCAAAGTGCTGGGAGTGCAGGTGTGAGCTATTGGGCCCGGCTCCTATATCTTGATTCTTATCCTAAATTTCTGCCCTTTGAAAACTTTTCCATACCTGCAGGCCTCCTGAAGCTCCATGTTTAGCTATGAAGACTTCTTCCTCTGAAGACACAAGACACAAAGTACTGACGGAGTGAATGATGATGTTACCATAATCTATTTTCCATTACTTACAGTATATCTAATCTTCCTCATCCCGTTATGAATTCTAGAAAACAATAACTACTAGCTTAATCACTCTTGAGCCCCACAAACTCCTTGTACAAAACTCTTCACAGAAAGTTTTCATTTAATGTTTGCTGAATTAACACATTCTGAATGGATAAGTAAAAATAATTCTAGGAAAAACGCATACCAAAAAGGTTATGCTGTCACTGAGTTCACACAGCTGCAGCACTCTCGGACCCAGATATAAAAGCAAAAGTGTAAAAGATCAAGGTAGTTCTGCTGCATTTGACTGGGTAATAAAACAAGCAAAAGCCTTAGGAAGCATACTGAAAGGTGTTCAGTAATAAGCCATGTGTTTGATCTAAAACAGAGCTGTCCAATAGGAACACAATGCTAGCCACATAAATAATTTAAAATGTTTTTGTAGAGACACTGAAAAGTAAAAAGAAGACCTCATGCCTGTAATCCCAGCACTCTGGGAGGCCAAAGCAGGCAGATCACTTAAGGCCAGGAGTTCGAGAACAGCTTGGCCAATATTGTGAAACTCTGTCTCTACTGAAAAATACAAAAATTTAGCTGTGCATGGTGGTACATGCCTGTAGTCCCAGCTACTTGGGAGGCTGAGGTGGGAGAATTGCTTGAACCCAGGAGGTGGAGGTTGCAGTGAGCTGAGCTTGCGCCACTGCACTCCAGCCTGGGTGACAGAGTAAGATCCTGTCTCAAAAAAAAAAAAAAGTAAAAAGAGATGAAATAATTTAACAACATATTTAACCCAATATATAAACAATATCTCACATTATTTTTCTTTCTTGTACCAAGCCTTCTAAATCTAGCTATATTTTGCACTTACAATACATCTCAAGGAACAATGGCCACATAGCATACGCTCATAAACCACTTATGGCTAAATGGCTACTGTATAGAAGGTACAGAGGTGTAGAACTCACCTCACAGAACTTTCATCCTGTGAATTTCATAAATATTTTGCTTCTTGTGGTCTTTAATACAATTAATTTTATATTACATTGTGCACAAACCAATCATCCCTTGGTATATGTGGGGACCCCCATGTATACCAAAATCCACAGGCTCCAGTCTTACTCTGTTCGTCCCCTGGAACCTACCTATATGAAAAGCTGGTCCTCTGTATACATGGGTTTCACGTCCCGAGAATACTCTATTTTTGATCTGTATTTGGTTGAAAAAAATCTGTGCATAAGTGGACCTGGGTAGTTCAAACCTGTGTTGTTCAGGGGTCAACTCTATTCCCCCCCCCATCCCCATTAGAACGCTAGGACTGGGTCTGGCTTGTGCAGCAGCTATCCACTGCCCAGAATAGCTATTTGCTAGATCGAATCAACCAGGCTTCTCTGATGCTTTTGCTGATTACTTATGCCCAAATCTCACCGTTTTAAATACAATTTTATTCTTACATAATCATCATTAAAAGCACCTTTCCCTTTCCCATTTTCTTTCAACATTTACATAGTTTATATGAGGAAAGGCCTGTGTCTACTTAGTATCCGTCTTTATTTGATTCTATGGTGTCATTTATTTGATTTCAAGGTGATTTTTATGCTTTCCAGATGTGCCTTATGGCATGCATATATGCACTGTTTCTTTTAATATCATGATTCAGCTTTAATTTTATTTTGAAAATTTCATGACATGTCTTAGGAACAATCAACAGTATATCCAGCAAATATGTAACTACTAGGCTAAATATAACCACTAGAAAGTGACAAGAATATTCCTATGTACAAAGCAATAGTGATTTTAAAAAATGTTTTTGTGTCTCTTTTTCATTTCAGTGCTTTTCCTCCACTAAGTAGGCATATGTGGAGCTTCACACTATTTCACTGATATTTTTCTGTGGGGAAATACTTAAATATGCTATAAGACTGATTGTTCTGAAACTGTGGAGACCAGGAAAAGGGAAGTAAAAGTTAGATAAAGAGCACTCATATGTTCCAGCAGAGACCAATTTTAGGGATTATATCTACATTGACAATTGCTCACGGAGAATCTCCTGATTCCCTAGATTTGGCCAGAATGCCACTGCCAATACTCTTCTAATATCATGTATTTCCTCTTTATTAATAGATCTCATATTACTTGTTCAACGCATGCCTTCCCTGCTAAAGTTGAAACTCTTAGTGCCAAGGACAATGTCCTCAATCAGCATAAAGCATGAAGCAGCATTTTAGTGGGTTTCCATAATCCACAAGCTAAGATGGATTGTTCTTCATAACCCCGGGGGAAAGTAAGCTTTGTCTTTTCTGGATTCCATACCGTCACCCAACTTGTCTTAGATTCCGACCATACAGTTTGTGTAGGGAAAGCCTGTTCGAATCCTTTCTCAAGAACCACAACCATCAGTAATCACTGGCCAGAAGCTGGTCAAATTTCTCATTCCTTTTGCTGCTAAGTGTCCCTCTGATACTCAACAAAATGCTCACTGGTAACAAAATCAATCTTCAGTTATTCAGGGGCTGATCATTCAGATTCCTTACTTCTCATATTCCCCCACTTCCCTCTTCTAACTATTCTTTAACTTCTGGGCTTCTCACTGGTAAAGATGCCATCAAAGTTTGGCCAGAGCAGATGGGATAAAAACTAACTAGAGGCCCTTGTGATGGGCTAGGAACTCCAATGAGGCATATAAAGTTGGTAGAATGCTGAATCTCTATTTAAAACTTAGTGATAAAAACTATTCTTAGTGGGGCACAGAAAAAGACAGTTTGTCCAATCAGTAATCATAGTTACCAACTGCTATCCTATTATGTCACCATGTTTGTTCCTCTACTTTCCAGAGTGTTGATACTGTGCAGTTCCAGCTCTTCCATTGACTCAATCTGTGAGTTAGTACACACTGTTTCATTTCTCTGAGTCTCATTTCATCATCAAAAAAATAGAAACAATAACCTGACAGGTTTGCTTTGAAGATTACAGCATTCATTCCGGAATGAAATAACGTGTGAAAGTGCTTTGTCAACATAGAGTGACACTCTAATTTTATGTAATACTGATATTGTTTGTTCATGATATGAGTTTTAAATTAGGATGCTGTTTTTAGTTCTCAGTGAGACAGATGTTCTACATGGGTTCCAGTGATGAGTTAAATCCTGGATTTTTGCACACTAAGCCAGTATACATGCCAAATTTCATATTAGTGCTTACCTTGGGAGGTTTCCTTAATGATGGAAAAAAATTCAGCAGCAGGGATACAGAGGGTTGTCAACACAGCAGCCACATCAGAGGGAAACAATGAAAGAGAAAAAACACAAGGTAAATTCAGCACGTTGATAACATGATCTGAAAGATCTTCTTCTTCATGAAGATCAGAAGCCAAATTCAAACACATTACTGACTGAAGTGATCAACTCAATATTTGCTCAAAAACATGGCATGGGCATAATGAATTTCTCTCTTTGTTGCATAGAATGGATTCAGTCATTCAGATATTTTTAATGATTTTTTTTAAATGCCAATGGAAGAGCATCGTGATAAAGAAAGATGCCACAATCCTTACTGCACGTGATCAAATATTTTTACATCAATTTCTATACTTAAATTCTTCTTAAATTTTTGTTAAAATATATGCATATTTTCCTTTGATAAATACACATATTCTAATATATGAGAGTTATTCTCATTTAAAAACCATGGTTTTAAATAGCTTATAAATTTTAACACTGAATAGACATTTAAAAGCAAGTTTCCATTTTCTCCCCACCATCAACCACACATGCACTTGTTAAAAGGCTTGTTTTTACACGTTAGTTACTTCAGAAAGGACTGAAATTGCACCTGGAAAAAAAACTCTGAAAAGGAAATAGTTTTCTTTCCTTTTTTCTCCAGGGATGGGGTCTCACTCTGTTGCCCAGGATGGAGTGCAGTGGTGCGATCATGGCTCACTGCAACCTTGAACTCCTGGGTTCAACTGATCCTCCTACCTCTGCCTCCCAAATAATTTGGACTACAGGTGTGTGCCACCACATCTGGGTAATTTTTTACTTTCTTAAGAGACATAATATTAAGAGTTTCTCACCATGTTGACCCAGGATGGTCTCAAACTCCGGACCTCAGGCAATCCCCCCACCTCAGCCTCCCAAAGTGCTGGGATTACAGCTGTGAAACACTGCGTTTGGCTACGAAACAATTTTCAAGGCAAAAAAAATTAGGTTGACTTGCTTTGTGAATTCTTTCCTCATGTACAAAATTAAGGAGCTCAATTATGATTTCTAAGGTATGCAATCCTATGACAATTCTTGGCCTTACTGATAGTTATTCTTGATCAACCTCTGATATCCTCAATTCATAAACTATAAAATTACTGTGAAAAAGAAATGGGGGCATTTACTCCACGGCTTTGATCCTTCTTCATAGGAAACAGAATCATGGGGGTAAGAAAATAGATTTTCCAGGGCAAAGGGCATGGAAAGGTACAGGCAAAAACAGCAGGATGTCTTTTCTCCATCACTGGCTGTGACACTCCTTACAGAGTTCTGAGAGACTAGAACATAACCAAGAGCTCAGTAGTAGGGCAAAGAATGTCCAATCACATGCATAATTCTACACTTTTGAGTGCAGGGAAGAAAAATCATATCATTCCTATAATGATGAAGTTGAAACATCATTTTCTTGAAATTCCACAAATTAGCTGAAAGGAAATTCGCCCTTATGTTGTTCCCTCAGACAGGCACAATGGGAATGTGATTTTTGTCTTCAGATTTTAGAGGGGAACTAGAATAACTGGTATCTCTGGCTGCCATCAAGCAAGTCTCAACATATTTGTATATCTACCCTTTAAAAAAAGAAAAACATTTATAGAGGCTATAACTAAAAATGCACAAGTGTTTTTAATTCTAAGCAAGTCATGGATTTCCATTCTGTACAAAAAACGAGATTTCGGCCATGAAAATTTCCTTAAGTGGAACACTACTCAGGAAGGCCTCAGTTCTAAGTAGGTAGAACAATAATAAAACTTATGAACCACATTTTTGACTAAGCCTTCTCATTTTGCTTGCTTTATTCTTTAAAAGCCATGTAAATCACTGTTTTATTTAACAAAGGAAAGAAAAGTCACTTGGGTTACAATAAGGCCATTATATGAAACAGCACGAACCAAAAGCAATTAAATATAGATTTCTCACTTATGTTACGATGAATCCAGTAACCCAACGGGGCTGGGGCAGACTAGGAAGCTCAGTAAGCTCTCTGAAGTTCTCAGATGCACCCTTGACATCACAGCCACAGCACAATAATCACCACCAGCGGCAAAGAACCAGTGATGGCTGCTAGCCTGCAGTACATCCACCTTCTTAGCTGTCAATAACAATATTATCCTTTCTTCATTGACATTGCAAGAAGGTTTTCTTCATTCTTCTTAGAAAACCAATCCTATTTCAGCATTTTAAGCACTTTAAAAGTCTATCTTTCTCACTTAGAAGATAGCCCACTACATGGGAATACCAGTATAATTCTGCTACCTTCTTTTGTGTTTCTGAGTCAAGATTGCTTGTTAAGGATAAATGGAGGCTGGGCAAAAAAGAAAAAAGGGAAGCCACAAAGCTCATCTGCTACTATCCAAACTTACTCATCATTCGGTTTAGAACAAGGATCCCTGCTGTAGAAGGAAAAGTAAATCCTGTAGTGTACTTTTGATAAACTGTACTTTTGATAAACCTTTCTTGAGGTGTGAATGAGGTGATGGGCTGCTCACTCATCCTAATTCAGACTCAAGGTTATTGCCCCAAACTCCAGGGACTGTATGTCATTCTTTGGTAGTTGTGAAGAAAAATGTTTCCAGTATCAGTAATACTGACACTATAATCAAATATAGTATGCTACCCTTGCTGCCCTTTGGTCGGTGGGGTGGGGGTGGGGGAATCATTTCATATTACAATGTAAAAATAAAATATTTCATATACATATGAAATCTTTACCTTCATCCTTTTCATATATATAAACTATTAAAATAAATTTAACAGGCTGAGATGACTTCAAGGTCCTGGGTTTCTACATAAGCAAAATAAAACTTAAACTCAGCCAATCACCAGCAGCCAACTGAGCATTAGTTATATAATCAAGAATTTTCCCCTGGGACAGTACAAATAACACAACTGCTCAAACTTTAACCCATCAAATAATTTATTTGCCTTCCTTCTGAGTTCAACCTACTAAAGCTTTCCCTTCATGCTCCTTCAGTGGAGCCCTAAACTCCTTCCAGTTTAGACCTGCCCAATTCATGAATCACTATTTGCACAAATAAATTCCTTAAAATTTTAATGTGCGAAGTTCATTTTTTAACAATATGAAAAAAATGAAATGAGAATGAATAATATAAACATCTATCCGATTCAACATAAACCATAGTAAACACATAATTTAAAAATTTGGGCTGGGCATGATGGCATGTGCCTGTAATCCCAGCTACTAGGGAGGCTGAGGCATGAGAATCGCTTGAACCTAGGAGGCAGAGATTGCAATGAGCCGAGATCATGCCACTGCACTCCAGCCTGGGTGACAGAGCAAGACTCCACCACACACACACACACACAAAATTATAGCTTTTTGTTGGTTGTTATCAATCAAGGCCATGACTCCACTAGTCAAGTACATATGACATACCTGTGTGGCTTCATTACGGAAAGAGGCAATGATTTTGCTCAGTAAATATCTAGGGAGCTAAAAAGGACATCCCTTCGAACAGACCTAACTGACCCCAACACATAGGTGTGGTTGCTGACTGCTTAGAAAACAGCATTTCATTGACACTTGCCTGAAGGTGTATTTATTTCTAACCACTCTCCGATGTTCATCCTCCCCTTCATTCTCCAAACCAGCCTTGTTTTTAATCATGTGGACTTCTCTAAGTATTCAAGTATTAGTTCTTTTGTATATTCCAAAGAAATACACTAAATACAATTTGACATTTTAGAAGACATTCTAGGTCCCAGTTTTGGAGAGAAAGTAAGGAGGGGCAGTTCTTATTTTCTACATTGATCGCAGTTCTATTTTTGCAAAACACTGCAGCTCCTCTTCCCTCCCAGCACAAGCAGGTTGATCTCTTCCAGGTCACCCACAGCATGAGTTTTTACAACACAACTCATGCAGTTTATGTGCCTTTATCCCACTTTGTCTTTCCCCTCTGCCTGACCATACCTGCCCACTCTTGAAGACACAGTTCAAGGCTCAACTCTCTCAATTCCTCAGCAGGCCTTTGAGACGACCTTGGCCTTCACTACTTCTAATAACCCAAGATTCGTAGGGTCGACAAAACAGCTTAGCACTTACTGACACACGAAAAGTTCTGTTGCCTTCAGTAACTTTGTCTGCATTTGAGTCTCATATATCTTTAAGATTTAAACCCCTTGAAAACAGAGGCCAGGTCACATGGTATAACATCCCTGTCCCCAATTCCATCTATTCATATAGGGCTGAGTACAGTATAAGAACTCAGAAATAATTTTTTTATATTAGTGAGTTAAACATAATCCAGTTGTGAGGATTTACTGAAATCACTACCACAATCCTGCAATTTTGAAGCCAGACTATCTGCATTTAATAACAGTAAAGACCTCAGAGACTGTCAGAAAATGCAGAATATTTCTGATGACTTACTCAAAAATAATTATTTCTCTAGACTAGCATTTCACAAGCATAGAAGTTGAATGGGATGTTAACAAAGGTCAAGCCCTTAAAAAGCTTCTGATGTCAACCAAATCGAGAAATGCTGCTGAACGCAGTTAAACATGGGTTTCTTTTTTTTTTGGAGGGGGCAGTAAATATGGGTTTCTTTATGGCAGTACTTGTCACAGACTTAGACATGCTAATATATGTTGTTACTGTCGTTGCATATTCAATGCAACACTTCAACAGTGCTTCAACAACGCATTACCCGAGCTTATCTGATCACAGAATTTTTTTGGAAGAGCATATTTTGGGGAAAACATATCAATGATTTTGACAAACAAAAAGGCATTTGAAAGGATGCAATGGGATTTCCATATTGCAACAAATCTAGCAGCTCAATGATCTCAGGTACTAACAGAGTATGGCTAAAATTTGAGATGAACAAAAAAGGTTGCTACTAAAAATATACATAATTGTCAGAGAAAAATAAGTTTTAAATGACTTTTGAAATATATACCTATGTAAGTGCTTTAAGAGGTACAAACAAAACGGCACAAGAACTCACCGAACAAACCTGAATGCAGGCATGGGGATGTGGTGCTCAAGAAGAGAGAGGATCTAGAAAGGGTCTTCAAGGACAGGGAGGTCTCTGACAGGAGGGGATGTGGGTGGGCCATTTCCAACAGAGGTGACTGTGTTAGCAAAAGTACTTGAATGAAAATATTCTAGGTATCTTGGCAAGGGTTCAGTTTGATGAGATTAGACAGTATATATGGGTGGGGGACACACTAGAAAACAGTACAGTAGGCCAGGCGGCGTGGCTCACTCCTATAATCCCAGTAATTTGGGAGGGCAAGGTAGGAGGATCACTTGAGTCCAGGAGTTTAAGGCCACTCTAGGCAACACAGTAAGACCCCATCTTTACAAAAAATAAAAAACTAGTTGGGCCTGGTGGCACTTGCTTGTAATCTCAGCTACGTGGGAACCTGAGGCAGAAGAATCTCACGAGCCCAGGAGGAGGTGGTTATAGTGAGCCATAATCATGCTACCACACTCCAGCCTGGGTGACAGAGTGAGACTCTGTCTCAAAAAAGATTAATAAAAATAAAGAAAAAGAGGCCAGGTGTAATGGCTCATGCCTGTAATCCCAGCACTTTGGAAGGCCGAGGTGGGTGGACCACTTGAGGTCAGGAGTTCAAGACCACCTGGCCAGCATGGTGAAGCCCCATCTCTACGAAAAATATAAAAATTAGCCAGGTATTGTGGCACAAGCCTGTAATCCTTGCTACTCAGGAGGCTGAGACAGGAGAATCATTTGAACCTGGAAGGCGGAGGTTGCAGCGGGTTGAGATTGTGCCACTGCACTCCAGCCTGGGCAACAGAGTGAGACTTTGACTTAAAAAAAGAAAACAGTAAAGATAAATTGGACCTATACTGGAAAAGGTCTTGAAAGGAGAAGTCTGTACTTAATTCAGTAGGTAGTAAACACCTGGAAAGTTCAACAAGGAGAAGTAAAATAAAGGAGGATAAATAGCCTATTGCAACAAAACAATAAAAATCCTAAACAGCCGAATTTCTTTCCCCACACTTCACTCTGAAAGATGTCTGGGTCAAGGAGTCCTCTGACCACTGTTTATAGCATATTGACTATAATTAACTACTTAGAAGTTTGGTGGCCAAAGGTTCTGATATACAATGCCCTATGCCAGTCAGTGCTCTGAGAGACGTGTGTGATCAGAGAAGCATCTTCCAAATCAGAAATTCCTCTTTCATGTATTAAACTATTTTACTGGTTAATTGTTGGAAATGGCTGCAGCCTAGATCTGAAAGATATACAGTTAAATGGAATTTGCCTCCTGGAAATTAGTCTATGGATATATTCCTTATTATAAAGCCTCTGACTGTCAAGTTCAACTTGGAGAACTAAACACGTCATCGAAATCTTCTAAGTCAAACTTGCCAAACCCGTGGGCCACAGGCTGCATGGGGCCAGGACGGCTTTCGACGGAGGCCAATGCAAATTCAAAAACTTTCTTAAAACATTATGAGATTCTTTTGCAATTTTTTTTTAGCTTATTAGCTAATATTAGTATTACTGTATTTTGTGTGTGGCTCAAGACAATTCTTCTTCCAATGTGGCCCAGGGAAGTCAAAACATCAGACACCCCTGTTGTAAGTATTCTCCTAATCAGCAAGTATTTATTGAGTACTAACTCCAACAATGCATATTATGAGTGCTTTAAGGGAATATTTAGAGGAATTAGGCATAGTCTCTGACATCTGGAAGCTTAAAAGTATGCAAGAGAGATAGATACATACATGAATAACTAACATTAAGCGGATGGTGATAAGTGTCACAACAGGGACAGGAATGAAGAGCTATGTTCAGTCAGCAAACATTTCACATGCACCATTTGCCACTTTGTTGGGATACAAAAATAATTTAGTCTTTTTGTCCTTTAAACCAGAAATTCATTTTTTACACACATATCACAATACAAGATGAAGTGCACAGCAGCTCTCCAAAAGAGTGGGGGATTCAGTGGGCAAAGGGGGAATTTTCTGGGAGGAGAAACGCCTGGAGCAGAATTTAGGAGGACTTAATGGGAATTCACCACGCTGACAAGCCAAAGAAATGTTATCCCAAAAGGGGGAATCATCTGTGCAAAAAGCACCAGAGAACACAGCTCATTTGAGGGCCACAGACTCGTGGGATTGTTCCGTCGTCAAGCTCAGCAGTTAGACTACAGTTAGCAGAGAAGGTGGGAGTACAGGGATGAGGTTTCGTGGGACAGTGAGTACCATTTTCAACCAGGACTTATTACTTGTAGTTCAGAGATAAGTTTATATACTTGTATACCCATAATCTAACATTACCTATGTGGAAAAAATACAGCAAGTGTTTGTGTGAATTATAAAAAGCAGAAAGGGTTACATAGGCATCTGGATGAGCCTTTGAAACCTATCACAAGAAGAATGCAAATGCCAAAAACTTGAAGTTCCAAGACAAAAGGCTGGTTTGAACACTTTGAAATACAGAGTCATCAGATGATCAAACCTATAATCACTATAGCCAAACTTTCTGAACATGTGAAGAAGCTGATTCATTTGAGAGACGTGCCACCAACTTTGTTTTGGAAGAATACTGGATAGGTCATCCAAAATCTACTAAATTTAAGATATATGCTTAATGTCATTTTCTAATTGTTTTTCTCCTAACCCTTTATTTCCTCTAAGACTTTGATCTCACTACCTGTGGCCCTTTTCTTTTCTTTCTTTCTCCTTTTTTTTTTTTTTTTAGGAGGTCTTGCTCTGCCTCCTAGGCTAAAGTACAATGATGTGATGACAGCTCATTGCAGCCTCAACCTCCTGGGCTCAAGAGATCCTTCCATCTCAGCCTCCCAAGTAGCTGGGACTATAGGTATGCCCTACCACATCTGGCTAATTTTTGTATTTTTCTGTCAAGACAGAATTGGCATATTGTCCAGGCTGGTCTTGAACTTATGGGCTCAAGCAATCCTCCTGCCTCGGCCTCTCAAACTGACGCTGAGATTACAATCATTAGCTACTATTCCCAGGTGCTGTGGTGCTTTACAAGAACACAATCCTTACAGTTGGCAAGGGGCAGCAACAGTTCCATGAGAAGACCTGGTAGGGCAAGAATTAGGTACAGAAGGAAGTAAAGTCAGGAGGATGACAGACTGGGAGAAAAATGGCAGAGGTAAGAAACTCATGGTCTGGATACAATTCAAGAGTAAAGATGCAGAGGTGCTGGGTGAGATAAGATGCTACACTCGACAAGTGAAACCTAACATTTCAGAGGTAGCACATTTCAGGATAGTAAACTCTAACCTGGTCATATAGTATGTCTGAAATGGAATAGATGATCATTACTTTAATTAATAGCTAACACTTATTGAGTTCTAATTATACCCCAGATAGGTTTCTGTTACTACTATCTGCTTTAACTCACTTAACATATTTAACAACATATTAATGATTTCAGAGAGTACATAAAAACTCCGTTACCATTTTTCAAACGAAAAATACTGAGGAACAAGGTATAAGGAACAAGAGATCGCATGACTTTCACAAGATCATAGTTAACTGGCACCAGCACCAGTATTCAAACCCAGGCAGTCTCTGGCTGGAGCACACCGTACTCTTTAACTGCTATTGTATATTGCCGCTTTTGCACCTAAGATTTGGTGAGAACTCTTTTGGCTTAGGCTAGGGTATTGATTGGACAGCAATCCATGTGGATGTTCAATAATGTGGATCATCCATGCTTACAAGGGCTATCCATGTGGTTAATAGCATGAATTAGCTCTTCTGTGTCCTTTATGAATATGAAGGAGAAACTTACACAGAGTGAACCTCCAAGAAGGAAAAGCATTTATGGGGAAAAAAAAAAAAAAAAAAAAAAAGGACTGGTATGACAATGTGGAGTTAGAAGGCTACAAATGACTACTACTAGCAGGAGCTAGGGTAGTAGGAAGCTGAGCACCACTGAAGAGGGGTATAAACAACGCCACAAAAATATAGATGCAGATGTGTTGGGAGCAAATTCTAGGCAGAAGGACAGCTAGAACAAAGCTGGAGAGCACAGAATATGTTCAGGGAACAGCAGGTAAGCAGAATGTAACTGAGAGCCACACAGCTGGAAGAATAGACAAGAACCAAAATGCAGACAACACTAACTGCCATCATGACTCAGCCTTTTTCTCAGAAGAAATTGCCACGGATGGTTTGCGCAATGACATGGCCAGATCTGTCTTAGGAGGGTGAGACTCAAGTGTGGATGTAAGAGGCCACACCATCTAGAGTCGGCAGTGAGACACCCACTGGTGAGCCTCTGCCTGGCACCAACTGCAGCCCTCACAGTGTGTAAGTTAAGACACCACTGCAAGGGCAAGAGAAAAAGTAGGATGGAAAGAGAGAACACAAAGACAAGTTGAAGGAAAAATCTGTAAGATTTGTTGACTGCTATGCCCCCTCCAACTCGCCATGCCACCACGTCTACAAGGATTCAACCACTGCTGAACAGCATGAAGGGAATTTCCACATGAGACTGAAGTCACAGACCTTGAAGCAGACCTGATGGAATGAATGAAGAAGAAAATGGCTTCCATTTGATTGATACTTATTATATTGTTGACAGCTTTAAAAATTAATTGAGGCCAGGCATGGTGGCTCATGCCTATAATACCAGCACTCTGGGAGGCCAGGATGGGAGGATAACTTGAGCCCAGGAGTTCAAGACCAGCCTGGGCAACACAGTAAGCACTTGCCTCCACTAAAATTATTTTGAAAAATCAGCCAGGTGCAATGGTGCACACCTGTTGTCCCAGCTATTCAGGAGGCTGAGGTAGGAGGATCACTTGAGCCCAGGAGATTGAGGCTGCAGTGCGCCATGGTCATGCCACTGCACTCCAGCCTAGGCAACAGAGGGAAACTGTCTTAAAGAAATAAAATGAAAGAACTCAAAATACATTTGCAATTTTAAAAAATGCTAATCCCAATATGCCTTTGTTAAAATAAAAAAACTGCTTTAAAAAAAATAAAACTTATCATGCCAGTTAATCTATTTTCATTTTCAAAAAAACTAAAAAAAAAAAAAAAACTCGACCTAATTTTGTACTGAAGTAGATAGGTTTGTGGTTTAATTTTTTGGACTATTTTGGTATATTTGGACTACTTCCTTCTGGCATAACTATATTTGGCTTACATTTCTACAAGATATAATGAAGCACAGTGGTGAGGAGTTCAGGACTGGGGTCAAACAATCCTAGCTCTGCCGTGATCTAGCCATGTTGACCTTGGACACGTTTACTCAAATCCCTCTGAGTCTCAGTCTCTAAAAGGGGAATAGAAGAGCACTCCTTCAGCACTGTTGAAGGATGGCATGAGGTGACATGCGTAATGCTGCACACCATTAGCATGCAGAGTTATTGCTCAATAAATGTTAGAATGTTAGATGCCATTGCTGCTGTTACAACAAATATTCCTCATGAATTATACATGCAAGATGCCAACAATGCTCAAACTAAATTTCATCTGGGAAAAGGGTACTGGGAGCTGAAGAATGACAGAACTTCTAAAACAGGGTTCTTTCCCTTAAGAAAAAAAAAAGGTTTTTAAGAAAATATGTATGATAGAGGAAGGGAAAGAATAGAGAGTGGGGGAACCAGGCACGGTGGCTCACGTCTGTAATCAGAGTCTGGGTAGGCAGATCACTTATGGTCAGGAGTTCAAGACTGGCCTGGCCAACATGGTGAAACCCCATCTCTACTAAAAATACAAAAATTAGGCAGGTGTGGTGGTGCATGTCTGTAGTCCCAGCTACTTGGAGGGTTGAGGCAGGAGAATGGCTTGAACCCAGGAGGTGGAGATTGCAGTGAGCCGAGATTGCACCACTGCACTCCAGCCTGGGTAACAGAGTGAGACTCCGACACAAAAAAAAAAGTGAGTAGGGTAAAAAACCCTGGAAAGAATTATAGAAATATGTATAAAGTTGGATACATTTACAAGAACTAACTATGATATTAATTTCTTTAGAAAAGGAGCAAGAGCGGTATGTTACAAACACTTTGGGACAACCACACCTGACATCTGGTCTCATGTACAGCCACACCTACATGTAAGGTGCAATACAGACCCATGACAGTGAAACTGAGGCCAAGGCAGCTGACAAAATGGATATGGGAATAATAGTCTAAAATTTAATGATAATCGTTATTTAAAAATAGATCCAATATTTTAAGATTTGCATTTAATTTCTCAATTTGATAAGTAGTGGGTATTCCCCATATCGCTAGCTAGAGAACCTAGAAGTACTGTCATGAGAAGCCAGCAAATAAAGGTGAAGCAAACACATGGTCTATATGTCTATTTCCAAAATTTGAAACAGAAACCAAAGGAGCAAACAGCTTTCAGTTCCCTTTCACAAAACAACTTGAATTTCCAACTCGGTACCAAAAAGTAGGATAATATTACCAATGTAAGAGGTATCCTATAGGTCAGAATCAAGCATTTACAGTTGAATAGTTTGACTACTGAAGTCCAATGAAATGAATAGTGAGACAAGATTTTTTTTTAATTAACCGTTAGTTTTTGTCAAAAATGTTTTCTGCAATAAAGAAAGATGTGTCAGAAGCAACAAACTTCTGACATAAAGTCAGTAACAGCGAAGTCTTAGAATTCTCACCATAGGGTTTCTAACAAATTCAAGTTTTATAAGTTAATTTTATTATTTTAAAACTCCGATGATCCCAAAAACTCTTTTAGAGGTATAATAGTTCATAAAAATAATACAATTAAATTATAATGTTTTGAGTCAGTATTTTTCTTTCTGTACTGTGTACACTGCCACTCAGCAAGACTCAAGTTTTGACATACAGGCCATGCCATCTCCACTGACTGAGGGGTGAAACAGAATAGTGACCCTCTACCACTGACCGAAGCCCTCCGGGTATGCATCAAATGCCTTACAAATGATTTGCATTCAAACAATTCTTGTTGAAGGACTCAGTCACCTTATCAGTGAGTTACCAGCCTCTCCTGATATCAGGTTCCTCTCCACTGTGACACGAGTAACTATAAATATACTTCTAATAAAACTTTGTTGGATAAAAACATTTTTTAAAATTAAAGACATTTAATGTCACTCAGGTTGAACTTAAAATCTAAAATGCAAGTTTTCTTTGCAAACATCATATGTTTTCACTTATTTGTGGGATCTAAAAATCAAAAAAATTGAACTCAGACTCAGAGCATAGAAGGATAGTTACCAGAGGCTGGGAAGGGTTGGGGAGTGGGGTGGGAATGGCCAATAGGTAATAAAAAAAGTCGAATTATTAAGACCTACCATTTCATAGCACAGCAGGATGACGACAGTCAATAATAATTTGTGTTTTTCTTGAGACAGAGTCTCACTCTGCAGCCCAAGCTAGAGTACAGTGACATGACCTTGCTTCACTGCAACCTCAGCCTTAAGTGATTCTCGTGCATCAGCCTCCCAGGTAGCTGGGACTACAGGAGTCTGCAAACATGCCTAGCTAATTTTTTTGTATTTTAGTAGAGACAGGGTTCTCATCATGTTGCCTAGGTGGTCTCAAACTCCTGAGCTCAGGCAATCAGCCCTCCATAGCCTACCAAAGTGCTAGGATTACAGGTGTGAGCCACTGCACCCAGCCATCAATAATAATTTAATTGTACATTTAAAAATAACTAAAAAAGTACAATTGGGCTGTTCATAACATAAAGGATAAATGCTTGAGGGGATGCATACCCCATCTCCATGACGTGATCATTGTGCCTCGCATGCCTGCATCAAAACATCTCATGTACCCTATAAATATCTTGTGCAATTGAGGTTCCATCACTTGATAAAGTGGTAGAACATCCAGACACCAAAATTTCCCCTTCTGAGAAAGAAACCCAAATTAAGTTCTACCACCCAAACCAGGAGTGATCTTGGCAACAGCATCAGCCTGCCGACCTTCCGTAGGATGCAGGTTTGAATCAGACACCTACACTTCAAGCTCCCTGTACTTGGATCCTGGACTTCCCTGGCTTGTAACTATTCTCATCCTAAGCACTTACTAGCACATAGACAATGCTCATTAAATTCTACTGAATAAACCAGTGGAACCCCCACTTCCCATTCTTTATCTGGGACATGCCACCCTTGTTGAGTTTTATTATGTATCTTCAAGTCTCTTTTTTTCATCTCTAAATTCATGTTTGTTTTTAAACATATCTTACAGTAGGTATAGATGGCTGGGAGAAGAATCACATGAAAATAAACATCCTTCCAGTACTGGTTTGCAAGCACTGAGAAAAGGTTACTTGTTTCTCATTGTATCCTCCCTGTCCAGGTACTGACCTCTGAACAGAGAAACTCCAGACAGACACTGATGCTAAAAGGAGAATTTGTTGAGAACACAGTATCTATAATTTCTCTTTTCCAGAACTCTTCTGAAACTTGACTTCCTTATATCTAAGCTTTTTTAAATTTTTTTAATTAGTTTTATTTTTTATATGAGATAGGGTTTCACTATATTGCTTCAGCTGGTCTTGAACTCCTGGGTTCAAGCAATCCTCCTGCCTTGGCCTCCCAAAGTGCTGGGATTACAGGTGTGAGCCACCGTGCTCAGCCAAATCATTTCTTTTTAAAGCATCTTGTAGCTTCTGAATAAACTGAGACTGGTCCTTTTTACTAAGAGAATACTCTGAATTCAGAATAACAAAGTGCAGGCAGGACAGGATTAGGGGAGGAGCAGGGAGCTAGAATGTAGCTGTTCCCATGATGGATTCTGAAACATTCTATGAGTTTCCCAAACATTCTATGAGTTTGGAAAACTCACAGGATCTTCAGAATTAGTGTATTCTAATATTTTATACACACTGGGCACTCACTAATTAGTTAAGTATTTTTCTTTTCAATGAATCAACTTCTTATTCTTAAAAATCTTGCGTGGATGCTTCAAACATTCCTTTCTCTTACAGCAATTTAGCCACATGGAGCTGAAGCCTGTTCTGAAAGTGCAAAAAGGAAGAACTTCACCATTATTAAAAAGTTCCACCCCTGCTATTCCAACAGGATAAACAAGATTTAGGAGAAATGTTACATTGAGATGCAGGTGAGGACAAAGAGCTGCCTGTGTCTCTTTCGTCCATGTTTTCAACTCAAAGGATGCATAAGGAGGGAATGGTCAACTCAGCTGAGCCCTGGAAGATGCAGGGTGCTTGTCAGGAACATCAGGAAAGAAAGGATCTGGTGTCAATCCAATGAGGGGGGACTGACCAAGTCATTCATCGACAATCTCCTGAAACTGAAGGAAAATTCACAGGGACTGGGAATGATGGCGACGCAAAATGGGACAGAAAGGAGGGCTGAGGAAACCAACTTTCAGGGAAGCGCTTATTGCCTGGATGAAATCTGGAAACACCACCCAGCCCTGAGCTCATGAAAGCACAGGCGGAGGCTCAGTGCCAGCCTATTTGTAAACTGTTGCTGGGTCCTGGAGGAGTGACAGCAATGTCTTCCCAGGTATAGGAGACAATCTCACCTTCCTTTAGAGGTCAGATGCCACAATACCTCACTCCCCTCAACGGTTATGAAAGTATCAGTCCCTGATGGAATCAAAAAGGAAAAAGAAATGGTCCTCTATCACAGATGTTTTGAGAAGCACGTAGTCCAAGGCCATTTCTTAGTCTAAAGAATGTTCAGGTTAGAAGGCAAATCTCAAGTACCCACTACTAAATGCTAGAATAAGTGAAACATTTTAAATTTTTATTGCTTTTAAACTACATTATTTATAGAGACCCTTGTTTTTCACTAAAAAAGTGATGTCATCTCTTCTGAAAGTTTTAAAAATATTGCTGCCTGGAAACTGAGTAGAATTAATTCAGAATAGATTTTCATTTCTATGCAATCAACCAGTTAATATAATTAAAAATTACAATAAAAAACTTGAGATGAATATGAGTATATCCACAATAACTATTAATTTAACATAATAATTTTTACATGGTCTATATGTGTATTTCCAAAATTAAAATGCATACACATGCAAATGGGAAGTTTTATAAGATATATAACATTTTATGTAATCACTATCCATCAATAACAGCTCTCCAGTCTTTTTTTTTCAAATGTTGCTGTCAAGGAAGGTAACAGCTGAAATGTCTGTCTGAGAAACAACACACAGACGACTCCAGTCATGGGTCACAGGGATCAGGTAAGCACGTGGCGGGGTCTCTGTGGAGCAGGGTCTCTGTGGAGCAGGGTCTCTGTGGAGTAGGGTCTCTTGTGGAGCAGGGTCTCTGTGGAGCAGGGTCTCTGTGGGGTGTTCTCCAGGCCACCTCACAGAGCTCCTGCTGCTAATCACCATGGCTGCAATTCCCAGTTTGAGCGAGCCTAGGAAGAACTCACCCTGTGTTAACCAAAACAAAATTGAGCAGAGAAAACACGGCTCTTGTGCAATTCTCTTGTCATGTCTTCAAAAGTCTCACACAGTGAGGCTTTCCAAAAATACAGCATGAAGCATCAATTCTTGATTTAAAAATCAAGAAATAAGCACCCCTGTGAGGTCATTCTCAGGATAAAATACACACTGGCTTATCTGCCACTATTAAAGACTTGACTTCAATTAATACATCTTTTGATGGACTCATACATTTAACTACCTGGTTTTAGTTTTATATCCAAGATTGATTTTCCATTTATGTGAGAGCTCGTACCTTGAGAGATTTACCTATGGTAGCATAAGAGATAATATATTTGACTTTTCTACATTAAGGAGTCAGAACCAAACTTCATGCTCCATGTAACAGGTTCAGGATTATTAGCTGAATAATCGCTTAGGTTATAGCTGAGACACACAGATGGCCTTTTATGACAGTCGGTCCAAAATGGCGGCTATGAGCAGGGTTGCAGAAGCCAGACTGGCCAGGTTCCATTCTTGCCTCCAGCACTTTGTAGGGACCTTGGACCTGGTGCTTAAGCTCTCAGTGCCTCAGTTACCTCACCTGTCAAACAGAGCTGTTGTGAGGGTTAAATGAATTAACATATGATAAAGCTTTTAAAGGTGGCAGAGTAACACACATGATGCAAAGCCCTCTCATTTTCAGCCATTTATTTTACCTACAAACTTCTTTTCTTCGTCTTCCATAGAAGCACCTGCCATTGCTGATGCCAGATGCTTACAGTTTGACAGCATACAGGATCTGCCACCTTGAGGACTCTGGGAGCAAGAGACCGCTGTCTCAGCAGCCTACTGATTCTGTAGGACATCTGTGCAGAACCGTCTAGTTTCAATGTCACATCAAGTCAAATCACCAGGGCAGGAAAATTACAGTTCAGGCCAGGCACAGTGGCTCATGCCTGTAATCCCAGCACTTTGGGAGGCTGAAGCAGGCAGATTGCTTGAGTCCAGGAGCTTGAGACCAGCCTGGACAACATGACAAAACCCCATCTCTACTAAAAAGACAAAAATTAGCCAGGTGTGGTGTCGAGAGCCTGTAGTCCCAGCTACCCAGGAGGTCGAGGTGGTAGGATCATTGTAGTAAGCCAAAATAGCACCACTGCACTCCAGCCTGAATGACAGTGAAAGCCTGTCTCAAAAAAAAAAAAAAAAAAAATTACGGTTCAAATGAAACCCATGTCTACTAAGAATGAGATTTTAGGAGACACGCTAACTGGGCAGGATGGTGTTTCTCATTTTCATTCCCAATACAGACCTGGGAGCTGCAAATGAGTCTCTGACAATGACACGTCTGTGACAAAAGCCACACTAGTGGCAGGGGTTCGTGGCCGTATTATTCTCTAGGTTAGGAAATATGACATTAAAAAGTCTTCATTGTGGACAGCAAACTAGGAATAAAAGAAGGATTTTGATTCTATGCCTACATAAACCTAAAAGCAGTCAAGGGAGGATCCACAAACCCATTTTAGATTATAACCAACCACATTACAGAATAAATAAATGGGTAGGTAATAAGGAGCTTGCCCTCATGAGAAACCTCAGCGTGTATATGACCTCCCTATAATGCCTATGACCTTTCCAGAGCAGAATTCACTATGAGGCAAATCTGAAACCAATTCACAAAGGCAAAGGATTGCTAAAATAAGGTTGCAAGTTTCTCTTCCTGTTAAGCTACAAACCCCATCAGGCTAGCTGCCATGTCTGAATCGTTTTTTATTACCTCCATACAACTTAACATTTTTTTTTGCATGTACTATTTATGTGGTTTAAAAAGAAACAAATCTTTTATCCATTAGGCAAACTCACAACACAGACCCAACAAACAACACTATGATGATGGAATTCTTCAGAATAACACAGTCTCCTCAAATTGTATAGGAAACTTATTATTTGTGCAAGATACTTAGAGATTCACAGCAACAGGAAAATACAAATAAGTGAACAGGTAAAGAAAATTTATTTAGAGGAGAGCCCAAGTGGCATTAAGCTTTGTAAGCTGAGTATTATTCATGAGGAGTAACCATAGTGTAGTACTGCATTAACAACTTAGTTCTCTCTTCCAAAAGGCATGAAGAAGGGAAGAATCTGTTAAATATTCTAAACTCATAATCTCTATTACAACAAGCTATAAACAAAGCCACCATTACTATTCCGATACTTGAATGGACCGGGTCAACTTTGCTTTTTTTTTTTCAGATGGAGTCTCAGTCTGTCACCCAGGTTGGAGTGCAGTGGTGCAATCTCAGGTCCCTGCAACCTCTGTCCCCGGGGTTCAAGCGATTCTCCTGTCTCAGCCTCCCAAGTAGCTAGGATTACAGGCGCCTGCCACTATGCCCAGCTAATTTTTGTATTTTTAATAGAGATGGTGTTTCAACATCTTGGCCAGGCTGGTCTTGAACTCCTGACCTCATGATCCACCCGCCTCGGCCTCCCAAAGTATTGGGATTACAGGCGTGAGCCACCGCGCCTGGTCGACAAGGACAACTTTAAACAGAAAAAAAAAAAGTTCCCCACTGGACACTGTGCCTCCTGGAGTTGCCACTGGGCTTGGTGTTGCTGTCCCTAAGGTCACTATAGACTGTGCTGCATCTCTGTGATGCCAGAACAGTTTACTCACATATTCTGCTCTACGGGAAGGAGGAAAATGGAGGGGGAAACTAACATTATTGAGCATATTCTATATTTTACATGATTCTTTTTTTTTTTTTTTTTTTTTAGACAGAGTCTTGCTCTGTTGCCCAGGCTGGAGTGCAGTGGCATGAACGCAGTTCACTGCAACCTCTGCTTCCTGAGTTCAAACGATTCTTGTGCCTCAGCCTCCCGAGTAGCTGGAACCATAGGCGCCCACCACCACGCCTGGCTAATTTTTGAATTTTTAGTAGAGATGGGGTTTCGCTATGTTGCCCAGGCTGGTTTCAAACTCCTGGCCTCAAGTGATCCACCCGCCATGGCCTCCCAAAGTGTTGGGCTCACAGGGGTGAGCCACCACGCCTGGCCTTACAGGGTATCTTATTCATCAGTCCTTACCACTACTGAGGTGGACTCCTTAGCTCCATTTCTCAGATGAGTCAACTGCTCACAAGACTAAGTAAATGGCAAAACTAGTCTTGCCTAAACCTAGTTTAGGACCTTTAATATATTCCCTTAACACCACAGCTAACTTTGCAACCAGAATTATTGTTTTTCAAATAAATTACCTCTCATTCCCCTGGCTTAACACCCTGCAAGAGTCCCTAATGCACTTGGAATAAACAAATACCAAGTTCGTGACTGCTGTCCACAGGATATGGTAAATGCTGCTCACCTTTCCCAGCTCCCATTTCCTTTCTACCCTTCAAGAATTTATAACACTTCCACTTTGGAGGCTTCATGCTACTGCCGGCTCTGCCAGGAATAGCTTCCCCTGCTGGTTCTTTCTCCCGCTTGGTCCAGAGAGGGCTTCCCTGACCCTCCCGTCTTGGATTCCCCTGTTTCCTTGTGGCTCCTGTCACACTTTCTTGGGGTCATGGTTTACTGTCTGTCTTGTCCCCTTTATAGAGCTGCACCAAGGGGATGCCTCGGTCTGCCCTGCTTGGTGTCATGCACCCTACACTAGGCACATGGTGAGCACCCGGCCTGGCTAGAGACACCCATCTTCTTCCAGGCAGAGGCCGGGTCACACCCACCCTGGGTTCTTTCCTGTTGGGCCTGGCATAATGCTGGATGTGCAGGAGAGGATAAAAGTTTACTGATAAACACATGCATACATAAAAAATAGTCTCAGAACTGTAGATCAAAAAAAGAATGTAAATGTCCCACATAACCATTTATGACAAGTTGTACTTAAAGGGCAGCCTGTTTATATATATATATATATATATATATATATATATATATATATGAGTTACATTTATCTTACAACAGAAAAAAAGATGATTTTATATTTGTTAACTGCTGATTTGGAGTCCTTTTCATAAGAATATGCTGCTGGCTTGTTTGCTGGATTACTCAGCAGTTCTTAAAGCAGCAGGTATCAAATGGTGAAGCTAATTCCCACTTCTGGGTCTCAGCAGGTATGTGTGTTGTGTTATCTAAATGGACTTCGTGTTTTCTTGGGGCTGCCTTCCTACAGATAAGAGAGGCATCACTTGGAGTTGAAAGCACTCCCATCCCCGGGCATCTGCACAAGAAGCTCCCACTGCCTGCAATGCCCTCTCCGGGGCTTGCTCCTCAGAGGAGTGTTCCCCGTATTCCCTACACTCATGTTGCTGCTGCCTGCACCACCTCCATCCCACCTCCATCCTGCCTGGCCCTGTCACTCGGTCTCCTGTTACTCTGCTTTGTTTTCTTCCCAGCACCTTTCACCATGTTAAACCATTTCATTATTTATTTGCTTATAATTCATAGATATCCCCTGGATCTGATAGTTGTAAGATCCATGGAAAGAGAAGCTTTGTCTATTTGGTTCCCTGATACATTTCCAGTGCCTACAACATTTTCAGGCATGAAACAGTCACTCAATAAGTATCTCTTAATGAATGGATGGATGAAGTTCTTGGCTCACAACAGTGGATCACTAGTGACATTTGAGACATTGGGGATGTTTCCCTGAATAACTCCATTCTTTGGATTGAAGTCCAAGCAAACATTCATACAGTGCTGTGTTTTCACAAATGCGTAATAGTGAAAATTTCGAACACATAGACCAGAATGTGAACAGCATCACATAACATCACAAAACATCACACCATATCACATCACAATAGAAACAACAGAAACAATAATTACCAAAACATGGCCAGTCTTGTGCAGGTAAAGTACTATATACTTAATGCTGCTGAAATAAGACTGTTAGAGAATCTCAAAAGTTATATTGACATTAGATCCAAGATGGATTCATATTCGATTTAGGGAAACAAACTAGCAGATTAAAAATTTCCAAAGGGCTCATCTAAATTTCACATGGTGCTGAGAATAGTAATCATTTCTTTTCCCAGAGATTTTCAACCCTCCTGTATCCAGAAGGAAGAAAGCTATGAGTACCAAAAATAGATGTTCTACAGCCCCAAGGGGTCAGCCATGCCTCCACTCCTAATGCATTCAGTGATGGCTTCACCCACCCTGATTTGACCTGTTCCTTATCTAGTTTTCCAGCACACAAAGCAGACAGCACAGCTAACAAGCAGGGCTGTGAGAGAGGGTGGCAGCCAGATGGTGTCACCTGTGATCCCAGTACTGTGACAAGAGGTGAGAGCTGAGGGCAACCCAAGCCCCTTTCACCATGTGGAAAATAATGGATGCTCATGATGACATCCAGCAGCCTCTGGCTCTGCTACGACAGTGGAGAAATATGGCAAAATAGGGAAGGACCAGTGTTTGACGGAATAAGCTCCAGTGATCTGAAAAATTAACATATTAAAATACTTATGGAAGGGAAGACATAAGCAGCAGGTTGAGTTAGAAAAATAGTTTTTTGTTGGATTAGGATTTATTTTAGATAAAGACTCTGGACAATTTCAATGATTTAGGATTGAGTTTGCCTGGTTTCTGTTTTAGTATTTTGATCAAAAAGGGTATAATTACATGTAGTTTTCATTCCAGTCTCTATTACGTGGTCAAGCTCAAGAAAACAGAGGAGTGACCAACAGAAGAAAACATACTCCAACGAGGCATGAAATGAAAAGGTGGAACTGGGTATGCCCAAATCAGCAAGCCTCAAACCTGTCATGAAACATGTCTAAAAAAAAATAAAAGATAAATTAGCACCCTTAGCAGCTTTACCTTCACTTTTCCCCACTTACCAAAAATGAAAGAAGGAGAAAGGAAAGGAAGAACGTTTTTTTCTTTTATAATTAACAAGGAGAACAATCATTTTCCATTAGTGTTTTTACACACAAAATCTTCCTCTGCTTGAGACATTCACAAAAAGAAAATTTTGGTCTGGGCCCTTTTGGTTAGCTTCCTACTTTTCTGGAACATAATTCTAAGGGCAATGACTATCCTTTAAAAGCTGAGATCTTATTCTTTTCATCAATTTACAAAACTACTTATTCACTCTGCTTTCATGTAAAAGTAATATGCAGCTGGGTGTGGTGGCTCACACCTGTAATCCCATCACTTTGGGAGGCTGAGGTGGGCAGATCACCTGAGATCAGGAGTTCGAGACCAGCCTAGTCAACATTGTGAAATCCCGTCTCTACTAAAAATACAAAAATTACCTGGGCATGGTAGCATGCGCCTGTAATCCCAGCTACCCAGGAGGCTGAGGCAGGAGAACTGCTGGAACCCGGGAGGCAGAGGCTGCAGTGAGCCGAGATTGTGCCATTGCACTCTAGCCCGGGTGACAGAGCAAGACTCTGCCTCAACCAAAAAACAAAAAAAAAAAAAAAAAAAAAGAAAGAAAAAAAGTAATATGCATTGCTTGGAATAAATATTATTGTAAATTGAAAGTGAACTGTAAGTTTGCCCTTAAAGGGTCACATTCTCCTTCTTCAAGATAATAAATGCTACCTTAAGGTACTGAAAAAATTCCACTGCAGTCCTGAGATCTAGGTAAAGGGAACAAATGTAAGCAATGAAAAATATATAAATGACGCCTTTCCCAAAGAGTATTCAGAGTAGTGTCACTGCAGCAAGGCACACCAATGGTAGGAGTAGTTGGGGAGGGGGCAGGGTAGGGGGTCCCATGATCAAACGTGTTTTTTAACTCCGGTCTCTATGAGCCCAACTTAAAAATTCTCAAAGCATGATAGCATATCAAGGGCACTGAGAAGTTCTGCAGTAAATAAACTGATTTAACTTAATTTACTGCAGAGACATTCTTCCCCACATGGCAAGCATTAACATCCAGTTCAAGGGAACACACTTCAAGGAAAGCTGAACAAATCTCAAGTAACAATAACCAGATAGTATAGAAAAATATACTCACAGTCTCCACTTTATGAAGGAGAAAAAACATACTCAGAGGCCTACTTTTTAAAATGCCAGAGGACCGTAACAATGACGCCAGTAACCCCTTAGTGCAATCTTTCCAGAAAATTTTTTTCTAAATTTGAAAATAAATGCAAACAGCTGAGCTTTTTATTTGCACTTTGGTCATTTCTATTGGGGTATTTTAAAATGAAACAATGGGCGTGCCCCTTCACTGACTCCCTCAGTGGGGACACAAAGGAACAGAACATCTGCCAGTAACTGATGAGAATCAAGGTGGGGAGAGGAAGGGAGGAGAACGCCCTTGGAAAGCCAAATGCGGGAAGAACAAAAACTCTTGGTATCTTCCTGTGCTCTAAAGACTATCCCGCTTCTGGTTAAACTATGTGGCTTCTTGGCTGGCCCCAGTCTATCTAAAGCTCCAAAGCTTCCTTCAGTAGAATTTTGTTTTTTGCTTACAGACATTTCACTTTTCCTGCAAGTCTTATCAGCTGACTTACTAAAAAATCTGCAGTTTACTTATAGAAGTAATTTTATTGATTAATTAAAAGAGATTTTAAATCAGATTAATTTTAAATCAGAAAAAAGGGGCATCAAACATACTAATACATCGAACTTTTAATTAACAATGTTGGAAGCATCAATGGGCCCACAGCAATTTAAGTCATTTCAAGTCCAATTTAACTTATTTCAAGTCGCTAGAAGGAGTGACCCCACAGAGGGGTTCATCCACAAGATCCTGCAGACACAGGGCTTTAACTCCAGACCTAGGAGACTCAGGTCAACAGCTAATAGCCCCTGCAAAAGTCCATCAGAGTCCATTCTCTAGAAGGTCTCCAGAAATGAGAACATCCAATATTTCCACCAAGGAGGGCAAACCATTTGGAAATTCCCAACCCCAACTCAAGGGGTCTGGCCAGAAAGTAGTCATCAACCCTTGAAGCTTTAAATGGCAAGGTGACTTGCAGAGTTTAGAGTCCATGTTATTTTCCAAATACCAGCGAAGAAACAAACCTGGAGGATGAAAAAATAAGCCATGGTACTCCATACAATGCAATAGTTAACAGCAGTGGACACTAACTAAAATTTAGTGTCAAATTTTCAAATGACACTTAAGATAAATGACAAATAACCACAGTTCTACATGTCAATGCAGATGAATCTCAAAAAAAAAAATATTAAAAGAAGGAAGCGAGTCCATGAATAATATATTCAATACGTTTCTATTACATAAATTCACCCAAAAGGGCAAAACTAAAAATATATTGCTTGGGGATATACAGTCAAATGCAAAACTTAAAAAAAAAATGGAAGTGATAACCATAAAAATGAGGAAAGTGAGGTTATTCAGAAGGACACGCCTTTGGGTCCACATTTCTAAAGCATGAGGTATCTGTTTTTTTAGCTAGATGGAGAGTATGTGGGTATTCATTCTGATTATTATTAATTGCACATTTCTTCTTCTTCTTCTTCTTCTTCTTCTTTTTTAATAAAAAAAAAGTGATGGGGTCTATGTGGTCCAGGCTGGTCTCAAACTCCTGGGTTCAAGCGATCCTCCTGCCTCAGCCTCCCAAAGTCCTAGGATTACAGGCATGAGCCACCACACCCAGCCTGCACATATGTTTTATCACCTTCAAATATATTCCACAATTTTAAGAAGTAAGCAAGGCCAGGCATGGTGGCTTGCTTGAGCTCAGAAGTTCAAGACCAGCCTGGGCAACTTGGTGAAACCCTGTCTCTACAAAAAATTACAAAAATTAGCCAGGCATGGTGGCAGGTTCCTGGTAATCCCAGTTACTCAGGAGGCTAAGGCAGGGGAATTGCCTGAGCTGGAGAGATGGAGGCTGCAGTGAGCCAAGACCACATCACTGTACTCCGGCCTAGGCAATGGGATTGAAATACTGTCTCTAAATAAATAAAATACAAGAAAATAAAAATAAGAAGCAGTAATTCTCTCCAAATACAAACATTTAAGAATTAGAAATAAAGTAGATGAGTCAGGAGACTTCAATTAGCAGAGATTCATCAACTATGGGAAGGTCCAAGAATGTCCCTGGAATTCAGTAAGTCTTCACAATTAAAACAGGAAATTCCATTACATTTTCCCTGTTTCAAAGACCTGGAGGCTGCAAGGCATGAATCCCTGGGTGTTTGTTTATTTTTCTTGGGTGAGTTGGTAGTCTAGGTTTTTTCATGTTTGTGGAAAGATAAAATATGGTTATTGGGGTGACTCTCTTCACAATTATGGCATTAAGAAACACAAATTTTCAAATGACACTTAAGATAAATGACAAGGGCCAGCAAAAAGGCAGCAGACCAAAATCTTTCACAAGCTGCATCCCAAGAATCACATAAAAGCTTTTTAGCCATTTCTCAATTTCCACTAAGTCTTCAATCACCTCTTCACTAATGCCTGAGCTAAGAATACACTAGACACCTTCATTTCTTATCTCAGATGTCAGTGAGGGCAAGACTCTCAAAAACCTTTCCCTAAGATTCATCCAGCTTAGCAGCCCAGGAGAATGATAACCAGTATTTACACGATAAACCCTCTCAGGTCAGGCCCAGTCCTCAATCGTATTGTATCTGCAGCACCCACTTCAATATCCGACACATGGAAGAGCAAAAAATCTTTTGCTTTAAGATATGACTCTCATACAACATGTTCACAGATTAAAAATATATATGTACACGACTCTAGAATTTTAAAATTATTTTTAAAGCTTTAAAAAAATTCTCAGGATCACTGAATAAATGTGTTAAAACTGTGAGATATCTGAGCAGAGATGATATTTCTAAGCATGTATTTCAGAAACCATGTGTTCACGTGCTTAGAAACGCCACTTACACAGGTTCCAGCAGGACCCATACTTGATCTGTAACATCTTCCTGCCGCTAATTACAATACTAGTTAGAGCTGCTGACAATAGACATTTTGGGGATTTTTCTGAACAACCACTAGTTGCGAACTTGAAATAAGTTAAATTGCTATGGGCCCAATGATGTTTTCAATGTTATTAATTAAGAGTTCAATGTAGGTCGGGCACCGTGGCTCATACCTGTAATCCTGGCACTTTGGGAGGCCAAGGAGGGTAAATCACGAGATCAGACCACCCTGACTAACATGGTGAAACGCTGTCTCTACTAAAAATACAAAAATTACCCAGACATGGT
>NW_016107336.1:4817201-4832386 GCF_001604975.1 Cebus imitator
AAGACTCCGTCTCAAAAAAAAAAAAAAAAAAAGATTTGAAAAAAAAAATTCAATGTATTAGTGCAGTTGATGCCCCCCCTTTATTTTTCTAATTTAAAAGCTTAAGTTTCTCTTTGGACTAATCAATAAAAGTGCTTCTATAAGTAAACTCTGCAGATTTTTTAGTCACTCAACTAATAGGACTTGTGGGAAAAATGAAATGTCTTTAAGCAAAAAACAAAACTTCTACTGGGGGAAGCACCTCTTAAAGCTCACATTTATGTTGCACTAAATATTCTCTTTTTGCCCAACTCGTCCTTACAAATGCAACAGAACAAGGACAAAGAGTTATAGGAAGGATGGCATGATACGCCAAAAAGTGGATGAGAAGGGGCAAGACAGAGAAAAACTAAACTTAGAAGAAGGCTGCTAAGAAGCAAAGTCTTCCTAGACAGAGATGGAAACATACTGAGATAATAATTTTTGCATTCCATGAACAATATTTTCTTTTATTAGTGATCATAGCTGGGTATGAAATGAAAATTTAGCTGATTCAGAAGCAAAAAATTGCTACAACACAGGTTAACTGATTTCTCCACACCATATGATGGGTAATATCTAAAAAGACAGGAGATAGATGGATATATTTATAGGAAAATTTAGTATCTTTATATACAAGCTTCATATCTGAATCAAACTAAATTCCCTCCTCCCTCTAAACATGCTCCCCCAGAAAAGAAAAAAACAATCAACAAATCCTTCCAATGTATCCAACAGATATCTGGGAGAAGAATATCCAAGAGGAGGGACAGACAAGCGCAGAAACACTGAGGCGAGCGCATGCTTGGAGCCGAAGATGTAAGGAAACAGTCTTCTTGGAATGGATTCTGAAGTTAGAGTGAAGAGATTTGACGAGCTGATTTGAGGTGTGCAGGTAAGAGAGGCATCATTGAGAACAAAATTTTTCACTTGAGCAGGAGGAAGGATAGGGTTGCCTTTTACTGAAGTGGGAAGGCTGTGGGAAGAGCTGGTTTGGGGAAGAAATGAGGAATTTGGTTTCAAACATGCTAAATTTGAGATGCTAGTTAGATATCTAAGTGAAGAAGGCAACCTGAGGTCAAAATAAAGATGACACTTCAAGCTACGGACCTGAGTGAGATTATTCACTGACTTGTGTGGAGTAAATACACATGGCTTCTCTACCATCACTTTGAAGAGATAAACCTAGTAGACAGATCACAAGAGAAGGCAAAAGACTTCCTGGACACTTTACTAGGAGAGAGCATAACAGTCCCATGGACAGGAGCTGATAATCGACAGTATGTACTTCAGTGTATGTGCACTTCATTTAAACAAGGCTCATCACCTCAACACTTAATAAGGAATATGTCTAACTAGCAGCAGTCATTCAGTGAGAATTAGGGGGCTACCAGAGTAATGACAAAGGCTAACAGTGTTATCTGTTGGAAGGGTTTTTCAGGAGTAAGGAGACACTAAAATGTCAGTTGGCTCTGGAAGTTAGTTATTAGTGAAGAGGATACTTGGCTAGGAGAGCAGCAAATCAGAAGGAAAATTTAGTTAGCAGTACAAATGGCCACATTTACAAAATATGTCAGTTATTACTAACCTGCCCGTACCCCAACTCTTGAAAGAATCTGCTGTTCCCACAGCACCAGAAGAGGCAGCTATATATAACATACAATTATATATATAATATATATAATGCCTTATGTAAAATGCCCATCTTATAATGAAGATGTTGGAATCAGACATATAATTAAAGTGGTTATCATGTCCATGTTCCTACTAATTTTGAAAAGAAATGCATTACTTATCTTGTATTAATATATAGGGTGACCAAAATTAATTAAAATGGTGGTTAAATTAAATTTTAGCCACCAAAAATATTTAAAGTGGTCATCATGTCCACGTTCCTACTAATTCTGAAAAGAAATGCATTGCTTATCTTGTATTAACATATAGGGTGACCAAATCATTCAGTTCTTGTAAACTTCCATGAGTTCCTAAATTTACCTGTCTCTCTGTGCATTTCTTTATTTTATTTTATTTTTTTTGAGACAGGGTCTCACTCTGTTGCTCAGGCTGGAATGCAGTGGCGCAATCTTGGCTCACTGCAACCTTCTGCCTCCTGGGCTCAAGTGATTCTCATGTTTAGGTATGCACCACCATGCCCGGCTAATTTTTATATTTTTTAGTAGAGATGGGGTTTTACCATATTGGCCAGGCTGGCTTTGAACTCCTGGTCTCAAGTGATCTGCGTGCCTCAGCCTCTCAAAGCACTGGGATTACGGGTGTGAGCCACCATGCCTGGCCCCTGGAATGGAACATTTATTTCAAACACATGTAGGAGGTTTTTCTGATATTTAGAACAAAGTTTCACCAGCTGCTTCTCAGCTAGAAGGCATCCCCAATTATATACTTATACACTCACTGGAAAAGCACTGGACTAATAAGGAGACTGAAATTTTCTTTGATGTAAAAATTTACATATAATCTCAGAGTGTAATAAGTAGAGAATGTTTTAAGTATATTAGGAAATATTCAGATGATAAACAACTTGTAGCTAGTATCTGAAAGTAGTTCTTTAAAATGTAATCAGAATCCAACAATTCCACTTCTGGGAATATACCCAAAAGAAATGAAAGCAGGGACCAGGTATGGTGGCTCATGCCTATAATCCCAGCACTTTGGGAGGCTGAGACAGGCAGATCACTTGAGATCAGGAGTTTGATACCAGTCTGGCCAACATGGTGATACCCCATCTCTACTAAAAATACAAAAATAAGCTGGGCGTGGTGGTGCACCTAGCGGTAATCCCAGCTACTCAGGAAGCTGAGGTAGGAAAATTGCTTGAACCCAGCAGGCAGAGATTGCAGTGAGCCAAGATTGCGCCACTGCCCTCCAGCCTAGCCAAAAGAGCATCAAAAAAAAAAAAAAAAGTGAATGCAGGAACTTGAACAGATATTTGAATACCAATATTCATAGCAACATTACTGACAACAGCCAAAAGGTATAAACAACCCAAGTGTCCATCAGTGGACAAATGAATAAAAATGGTGTACATATTACAATGGAATATTATTCAGAAATAAATAGGAAAGGAAGTCTGATACACGCTACAACTTGGATGAACATTATGCTAAGTGAAATAAGGCAGACACAACAGGATAAAAACTGTATGATTCTACTTACATGAGGTACCCAGAGTCGTTAAGTTCATAGAGACAGAAAGTAGAATAGTGATTCCCAGGGGTTTGGTTGGGGGTGGCGGGTGGTTAATGAGGAGTTATTTAATGGGTCTAGACTTTCTGTTTGGGATGATGAAGAAGTTCTAAAAATGAATAGTGGTTGGTGATGGCTGCATAACACTATGAGTGTACTTGATACCGCTGAATTGTACATATTTAAATGGCTAAAATAATTAATTTTATGTTATGTATATTTTGCCACAATAAAAATACTAATCGGAGTACAGTTAATTTTCCACCTCCATAGTTACCAGGTACTGAGACACAGTAAGAGAGTGAGATTTCTCTTCGAGGCAACAGGATGGTGAGAATATGGGATGCTGGTCCAGGCAAAAAGACTCTCGGAATAAACAAGCAACTTCCACCTGGCAGGCCTCTCGGGGAGAGTCTGTGCAGCACCAAAGCAGCACTCCCTGTACCTCAGAGGCTGGCACTGGCAGACAGGGACAACACCCTGACCCCTCACAGTCATTAGCCGGCTGATATGTGAAAGACAGGCTTCAGCAAGAGAAAGGTAGTCTAGAATCTTTCTGTCCTGTATACTACGCAAAATCACACAGGCTGCGAGAAAATACAAGGTTATGAAAGCCGAAGACCTCCTGAAGAAGTTTAGTTATCTATTTCCCAGGCTGGTTTAAGTATGGGAAAATAAACTGAAGTCTGTGAGCTAGTCACCTGGGCCAATTTCATCGCATCTTCATCAAATTTTGCAGGGTACAGTTTCATGAACCAAAATGACTACCCTTCATGTACATGCTCCTCTACAGCACAGGTATTTTGTGTGAACATATTTTTGGGCTTTATTTTCTAAAATGTTCAAAATACTCCAAACCTATCTCAGACAGAGTTCAAGAGTTCAAGGAAACCTTTCCACACCAGATGAAATCAGCAACATGAGAGAATCAAGACACTCTCAGAGCCCTACGGTGGTGGTGTCAGTGGATCCACCAGCTATAGAACCTGGGAATAACAGATGCTAGCCACATCAGAGGCCACCACCAAAGCACACAGGAGCCACAGTGGGTTCTACTTCACTGACCAAAGTGCTATTTAGGGATCGAGGAAAAAGAAAATCCAGAGTTCACTTTATTCTGCTGTATCTATTATGCTCCAAGGAGACTACAAAGCAGTGAAATGCCTCACTATAAATACCTTCTCTTTGCTGCTCTGTATCATGCTGTCCAAGAGATCTTACCATTTAGAACACCACAAAGAAACTGTATTTCCCTGCTTTGAGTAAGGTCACATGTGTTAAATGTCATCAGAATGTAACCATCTCAAAAATTATGATGGTTAAAAAGATGTTCACAAAAAACACATGATAGAGGTCACATCCACACCAAGTCCTAAAAACTTCAACTTCAGAATACCTTGGGTCACATGAATCATTTAAACATGAACTCAGAAAGAAAGACTGGTACATAATGGAAATGTATATTTCCATTATATAATGGAAAGAATTTAATGTAAGATCACAGACACTATAAATAACCTAAAAGCTAAACACAAGATTACAAACAATTTGATCATATGAGCATTCCAGAATGAGCTCATGCCACAGCAATAACTCAAAAGAAAAGAATTCCTAAAAACACACACACACACACACACACACACACACACACACACAAAGCAGCTTTTCAAGAAAAAGGTACAGGATTCTCACAATTTGTTAAATCATTACCTGCTTTGTAAAGATTAAAGTATATTTTAGGCTAAAAATGAAATTCTTATCACCTGGTTTTACCTATTTGTGTGTGTGTGTGAGAGAGAGACAGAGAGACAGAAAGAGAGAGAGAGAGAGAGACGGGTGAGGGGGCACGCAGGGAGGACAGGGTATCACTCTGTCACCCAGGTTAGAATGCAATGGCGCCATCATAGCTCACTTCTGGGCTCAAGCAATGCTCTAGCCTCAGTCTCCCAAGCAGCCAGGACTACAGGTGTGGGTACTACTCTCAACTATTTTGGGGGAGTTGGCGGGGACAAGGTCTCACTATGTTGCCCAGGCTGATCTGAAACTCCCGACCTCAAGTGATCCTCCTGCTTTGGCCTCCCAAAGTGTTGGAGTTATAGGCATGAGCCACCATACCTGGCCTGGTTTTATCTTTTTGGCCTCCTCCCCTAGCAGGAATGAGGCACTACATGCAAATGTCAGCCAGTCTTCATGATGGCACTAATCCCACAACCAGACAACAGTCAATGGCACAGTTGAGAGACAGCTGACAAGAAGAGCAACTGTTATACGAGACTCGCTAAACCCTAAGTCAAACAAACAGGACTAAAAATGGGGCTAGAGTCTGCCCGCAATGCTTAAAAAGATATCATTTGTGAAGTGTACTATCCTTTTGCTTTTTGAAGGATAAAAGGACTTAACAGGTGCCAAAAGTTGGCCAAGTGCTATGGAAACTAGAAAGCAGACCAAAATTACCCTTTTCCTGGAAAAAAAAAAAAAAAAGCACAATTTATTTTGAAATTTTCATTAATATACATTAAACCATTTGGGAGTATTTGCTTAGGAAGGAGATGAAAGTATCAGCTTAGCTGGAAATGTGAGGCACCATGAGAATTTTTAAGAGAGAGCTCACAAATGCCTAAATCCTTAGTTTCCTAATACAGGCAGTGAACAAGAAGTAATGAACAAATTCCTCAGGTGAGAAATCATTTTTTAAAATAACAGATTCATGCATTTCCATAGAGACAGTAATTATTTTAACTTCCTGGAAACAGGGTAATAGGAAAGGAACTTACATTATCAGGAAAGACACTGTTGAGAAGCTATCTTGCATTTGCTAAAGTTGCCTGACCTCAGAGTTCATACAAAGGCTGAGTGTTACTGCCAAATTAGCTGGGCAGGATGGAAGGTAGACTAGAAGAACCCGGCTTTGCCAAACTTTGCCATAACCTTCCCTGGGACAGAAAATCCAGGGAGTTAAGTAAGTTTCCATAATAGACCACAGGGCTGGCAAGAGACAAGGGGCAGTGGTGATCTCACTACCACTACCCTGGAGTTCAAAGGGTCTTAACATGCTTGTAACCGGCATTCTCAAGCATTAGTTCATGTGATCATAGTGACAACCCAAGGTGTTTACAGAACCAATGTTCCCATTTACAGAACAGGGTTTACTCAAGGGATTAAGGAATTTGCCTAGAACTTGACAGACTCAGATTTAAAAATTGTTCTCTGGATTCTAATACCTGTGTTTTCTCCACTAGTCAATATCCAGCAAGCTCATTTTCAATTAAGAAAGGACCTTCCTAAAATATCAATGAAACACACATTTATGCATAATATCCCTGCTGTTCTTTCATGGGAAAACACCACATTCTTAAGGCTTTGTTTTTCATGTGTGATGTTACGTAGTGATTATTCCTAAAATGTCAAAGGCCAACTGTGAGAACGTTCACATAATAAATAGAAATAAAGTGCTATTTCTAGTGCTAGGGTTTTGTTGTTGGTTGGCCAGTTTATTCTAAGGTCACGAGAGCTGGACTATCATTTTAGCCTTGTCTTATTTTGCTACCTTACACAAAGTTTTTACTGTTCTTTCAGATTTTGATGAGACCTTCCTCTTTCAAATGGATATAAAATACAATTTGTACTCATGAAATAGCATTCCATGGAGTCTTAAGAGAAGTGATGTGGCATGAAGGAATCAATTCTAGCTAATGGAGCTACTGAGTACTTACTCAACACTTGCTATGTGTTTACCCCCATGTGCTAAAATAAGAAGTAACAAATGTAACCCAAAAGCTCACATTTTGGGAAGGCAAAATAGAAAACAGGGACACAAAATATTGCATTCTTGAAGCTTTGTTCTTATTTATTTTTACATTTTCTTTTTTAGAAATAGGATCCTGCTTTGTTGCCTAGGCTGGTCTCAAACTCCTGGAGACTTAAGTGATCCTCCTACCTCAGCCTCCCTGGTAGGTGGGACTCCAGGAATGCACCACCTCACCTGGTTCCATGAAGCTCAGTTGTCATAAATGACAATATTGTAAGACTGGACAAAAGAAGACAATAAAAACTGTGTTCATGACAGCCTAAGTACTAGAACCTTAAAAAAAACTTTTAATCACTATTTCTCCTGAAGATAATGGGGAAAAAAATAAATGTAGGAAGTATAAAAGAAAAATAAAGAGCCCAATAATCCCATTATCCAGAGATAAGATCACTATTGTTAAACAATAATGGTAAATTTTCTTTCTAGTCTTGTTTCTATTTCCTACAATGGTTCCCAAACTGTGGTCTCCAGACTAACAGCATCAGCATCACCTGGAAACTCATGAGAAAAGCTAATGCTTGAGCTCCACTGCAGACCTACTGAATGAGAAACTCTAGGGGAAGACATAGCAGTCTGTGTTTCAATAAGCCCTCCAGATGATTCCGACACATATCGAAGCTTGAGAACCACGGACACATGCTAGACACATACACACAGATATACACACATAACTTTTCCCTTCCTAAACGGGGTTATGGAAGACATAGTGTTGAAAAATTTACATTCATATTTGGCACCAGGCTTATATTTTGAAAATCACCTACATACTGCATACTGTATGGTATGCCTGAATGCCTTGCACATGGGTGAACAGCATCACAAAATGCTTCAGAGAACAAATGCAATTAAACACCAAGAGTCAGCCAGACTAAAACATTACTGGCTGAATAAACAAGTCATTTAGTAATGTTGCGACCTTATGAAATCCATTTTTAAAATTCTGCTTACTTACATACGGTTTTTAGATCTTTTTTTAAAAAAAATAAGGAACATCTGCATTAGCTTCTTGGTCCTGTCTGTGAATCTATTTTGGGGTTACTTAGAAACTTGCTTTTGTTTTCCAACATTCTGGCACTGAGCAAAGAGTTTCCTGACCCACCAATCTGACACACCGGAACTGTCACCTCAACACCCTTGTATGTGTCTCTTCCACCACACTACAGCAGAGCACTACCGCACAGATTCCAAAAAAGCTATGCAAGCTCCCACAGCTTGTATGTAGGCCAGAGGCCTTGACTCAGATAGCAGAGAGAGGGTTGAAGCAAGGAGGAAGTCTGTGAGAATGGAAGAAGGAAAAAAAACAAAAACAAAAACAAAACCTGGGTAAGTGGCACCAACATCTCATGGAGATTTTGCTTAATTTGGCCAAATTATTTTTCCAGCTCTGGGATACATAACTTTCCAAATCTTTGCCAACCCCAGGTAAACCACAACAGAGTTGAGCGGAGGAAAAATTCAAGCTTTTTATTTGCTCAAGGTCACCCAAAAAACTTAACTGGAAAAAAAAAGTAATTCACAGTAAGGTAAGAATATCTAAAGTGTATCATTGATTCTCTACAAGAAAAGAAAGACTCTGTGACCTTGGCCATGTCCTTGAACCTTCCTGGGGCCCAGTTTCTCTTCTATTAAGAATAACTACAATGACTGGAGAACATGAATTTAAGGTTGTCAAGTGAAGGGAACAAAGGAAACCCAAGAAAGTGAAAGTATAATATGATTTTACAGCACCTGTAAAAGATTTACTGGTTGGCAATCTCTCCTCTTAACCATTAAAAAAAAAAAAAGTGCATCCCAACTGCATCTTTCTTTGTTAGAAATGTCCCGAACAGAGGTAGATACAGCATACCAGGTACAGATGAACAGCATTACAGAGGAGTGGTTTATCTGCAGACAGGAGCCAGAATGCCTGGGCCTGAATACCAGTTTCACTACTTACTAGATAGGTGACTTGAGCAAATCACTTAATCCCACTGGGTCTCAGTTTCTTCATTAAGGAAATGGGCTTAATCAGGCTTTGTAAGGATTAAATGATTATGTAAAGCACTTAAAATAATTTCTCATCTATATAAGTATTAGCTATTGTCATTATCAATAACATTATGAGGGACACTGAAGGTCCTACTCAAAAGATAGAGAGTAAGAGATGGTTAAGCTTTGGGAACCTCACTGAAATGTAACATATATGCTAGAAAACAAGAACTCTGTAGCTACAATACGTGACATGGGACTATCATAAAGGCAGACTCAATAGAGTAAGAGTTAAGTAAGCATGCTACTTCCAAATCCAAACAGAGACTACTAACCACACTGTGTATTACAGATGTGTCCTTCAAAGGATGACCTTTCAACTCTGAACCAGATATCAAAGGCAAAATAGCTCAGAGGAAAGACTCAAGGATATGGGTCAGAAGACGACCTGGATTCAAATCCTAGCACTTCTCCTTCTGAGCTATGTGGCTTCTGTAAGTTACTCAACCTCGCTGAGATTTATGGCCCAGATTTCATAAAATACTTTCCTCTACCCTACAAGACTGTTATAAACCCTGCACAGGAACAAGCAATCAATAAATGTTAATCATAACAGATCAGTCTTAAAGGGAAGGTAACACTTCAAATAAAAGCTCCAGTTAAAGTGCAATGGCTGCTGAAAGAGGGCAAATAACCCATCACCTAACCTTCTTCTATTCTGTTACAAGAAGGGGAGGGCATGTATAGATGCGCAGGTACCTGGAGGGTGAGAGTAGCCTATTTTAGGGAGAAATGGCCCACAGGATGGCTTAGAGGTACTGACTGGACCAAGGCCAAACCACAGAATTCAAGGATTTCCTCAGGGGCTACCCTCCTTTTAAACACAAGCTGTGAACTGAATTTTTGTCTTTGGGTTGCAAATATTGCTTTGTTTCTTCTGTTTTAAAGTGGGAGGGTTTTTCCTTGCTGTTTTAATTACACTCGTTCGTTCATTCATTCATTCATATGGGGTTTTAGTACATTGCCAAGACTGGAGTGTGGTGGCTATACACAGGCATAATCATAATGCACTGTGGCCTCTAAATCCTTGCCTCAAGGGATCTTCCAGCCTCAGCGCTCTGAATAGCTGGGGGGACTATGTGCAACCAGGTCTATTACTTTTTGAAGTGATCGTTTCACCTGTATTAATAATAACAGCAATTTAATAATATCAGAACCCATATGCAGAGATCAAAATTAATGAAGCTATCCCTACCTTTAACAACTAGAAAATACAACACAGAATTTACCTTTTCCCGTGAATGTTTCCCCCACACACAATTTAGCTGCCCTTCTTATTATGAAGTAATGTGACATATTTAAGAGTTTCACTCATAGATTGTCATTTTATTTGATTCTGTTAAAAAAAAAAAAACAAAAAAAAAACCTCATTCATCATGACTGTTTTTCCTGCACATATACATACGCAATTACTTGCAATTAAGAGAAGGAGGGCTCCTGAAAACAACCTCCAATAGGAAACCATGGTAATACAAGCACAATATGGGGAAACCAGTGAGGACTGACCAGAGAGAGACCTTCTTCACAAAAATGACACGAAGTTGAAAGAGGGAATGAAACTATATTAATTAGGCCATTGCTCTGAAAAGAAAACCATGTTTATAATATGTTTTATGTGAAAAAGATGAAGAGTTTGGTTTTGACTCAGAGCAGATATTTCCTGGGATTACTCACAAAAACAAGATAATAGAAGAAATGTTTTACTCTTTTTAAAATTCGATCAAGTAGCCAGGCGCAGTGTCTCATGCCCATAATCCCAGCACTTCGGGGAGCCAAGGTAAGTAGATCACCTGATGCCAGGAGTTCGAGACCAGCCTGGCCAACATGGTGAAACCCAGTCTCTACTAAAAATATAAAAATTAGCTGGGTGTGGTGGCGGGCACCTGTAATCCCAGCTACTCAGAAGGCTGAGGCAGGAGAATCCTTGAACCTGGGAGGCATATAATGAATGAGTGAGCTGAGATTGTGTCACTGCACTCCTGACTGGGTAACAGAGCAAGACTCTGACTCAAAAAAAAAATCAATCACGTTTTCCAACTTCCTTTTCTACTTTGACATTTTATCTTATTAACATGCCCCTTTAATTTGATGACAGAGATATTAAATGGTATCCTGCCCCTGGGGCTGATGGGGGTAAAAAAATAAATAAAAATGGCTGGGCACGGTGGCTCACGCCTATAAGCCCAGCACTTTGGGAGGCCGAGGTGGGTGGATCATGAGGTCAAGAGATCGAGACCATCCTGGTCGACATGGTGAAACCCCGTCTCTACCAAACATACAAAAAATTAGTTAAGTATGGTGGCACGCGCCTGTAGTCCCAACTACTCGGGAGGCTGAGGCAGGAGAATTGCCTGAACCCAGGAGGCAGAGGTTGCGGTGAGCCGAGATCACGCCATTGTACTCCAGCCTGGGTAACAAGAGCGAAACTCCGTCTCAAAACAAATAAATAAATAAATACAAACAACAGAAAGTACTTTCAGTTTTCTTGTGAATTAGAATAACTATACTCCTGTAAAGCAGATTTTTAAGAAAAGGATAATCATTGAGTTCAATAACTTCAAGAATAGTAAAACCTCATGAATGGCCTGCCAAAATTCCTGCTTCAAGTTCAATAAATGTCTTTAGTGTTGCTCTCATATACCACATATAAGAGCACAGCAAGATGAATTGGTGATGCAGTCTAAAAGGAAGAGTCTATGAAGCTTTTGGTCCATCCCAAGGAAGCAACATAAACTCATCTGCCGAATTCATCGAGAGCCATACAAACAAGCATCCTTTGCCACCTGAAAGAGTTGTACATTTGCACTGTTCCAGTAAGTTGTGGGTGGAAAGTAATAAATACTGGTTGATATCCTCTTATTTGTAACAACTCTACAGTAGAGATTTTTAATGATTATTTGAAGTTTTTATGCCAAATCTTGATTCTGCCCTTTTTTTTGGATAAATTTAGGAAAAAACAAAACAAAACAATGTGGACAGCCTCACACAGACTGTCTGGTTTTACTGCTAAAAACAACAGGCTGGCTGTGGTGGCTCATGCCTGTCATCCCAGCACTTTGGGAGGACAAGGTGGGAAGATCCCTTGAGGCCAGGGGTTTGAAACCAGCCTGGGCAAAATAGAGAGATCTGGTCTTTACAAAAACAAAAAAACTGGCCAGGCATGGTGGCACAGACTTGTAGTCCCAGTTACTCAGGAGGCTAAGGTGGGAAGATCGCTTGAGCCTAGGAGTTTGAGGCTGCAAGGAGCCATGATCACAGCACTGCACTCCTGGGTGACAGAGTGAGACACCATTTCCAAAAGCCAACAATAACAACAATAAACCCATCAAATAGAAAACATCAAACATCGCTGGATATTTTCCATCATATATTACTTCCCTCCTCCTCTCCCAACTGTAGTTTTCATATTTCAAATAATCAAAAAAGCATATTTTAAAAAATGGATTTTTTTTTTTTTTTGAGACAGGGTCTCACTCTGTCACCCAGGCTGGAGTGCAGTGGCATCATCTCCACTCATGGCAACCTCCCCCTCCCTGGCTCAAGTGATCGATCCTCTCACCTCGGCCTCCTGAGTAGCTAGGACTACAGACATGCACCATCATGCTGGGCTAATTTTGTAATTTTAGTGGACACAGGGTTTCACCATGTTGCCCAGGCTGGCCTCGAATTCCTGAGCTCAATATCTGCCCGCCTCAGCCTCCAAAGTGGGATTATAGATTCGAGCCACTGCACCCAGCCTGATGTTCAGTTTTTTTTTTAAAAAAAAACTAATGCAATTTAAGTAAGAACACTTATTTGAGTACTTTTATTTGAACCAAGTGTTTAGACCAAGTAAAATATACACTCGGCCTAAAGTCTCCAGTATTCCTTTTTTTTGTTTGTTTGTTTTTGAGACATGGTCTCACTGTCTAGTCTGGAGTGCAGTGGCCCGATCACAGCTCACTGCAGCCTCAACCTCCAAAGCAAGTAAGAAACCTACACTAGTTACTTAAGTGCAGACAAGAGTGGCTGAACACCATCCCATTCCTAATTACGAACTTTCAATTCTCCCTACACTACATGCTCCCAAAGCTAAAACGTCAGATGAAATATTCCATCAGGTAGTATTCTAAAATTATAAACACAGAATCCCCAATAATATCATAAGAGAAAGACATCTAAGGCCAGGCACCGTGGGTCTTGCCTATAATCCCAAAACTTTGGAAGATGGAGGCAGGAGGATCACTTGAGCCCAGGAGTTCGAGACCAGCCTGGGCAACATAGGGAAAGCCTATCTCTACAAAAATAAAAATAAAAATTAGCAGGGCATGGTGGCACATGCCTGTGGTCTCAGCTACTTAGGAGGCTGAGGTGGGAGGATTGCTTGAGCGCAGGCGGTAGAGGCTGCAGTGAGCCATAACTACACCACTGCACTCCAGCCTGGGCAACAGAGCAACACTCTGTCTCAGAAGAAAAAAAAAACAACAAATGAAAGTAATACTCTTGTGCTGTTTGTCATAAATATGGCCACTGTCCAATGTAAAATGTGACTCAATCTTCATCACTAATAACCAAACATATCAGTTTCACCAGGGTCCCTCGCCTTGCAGTAAGGCAGATCTGTATTGACTTATTACTGCAATACCTGAAGCAAGTTCCTTCACACCTATGCTCCGGGCTTCCCACCACTCTAAGGACAACAGCAACTTCACTTGTTGGCCCAAAATAAATATTCAGTAACAAAAGTTCATTTTTGGCTAGTTGTGTTATTTTCAACATTTATGTGGGGAGAGGGAGGGATACTAAAAGGCCAAAATGGTTCTCTCTCTTTCGTGACTGGCATTGGAGATTTTTTCTTATCTGTGCTTTCTACAGCTGTCTTGAATAAATGTCACAATCAGACTCAGAAGAAACACTGTCCTTGGCAAAGAATTCCTGCTAAGGATAGTCAGTTTAAGGCTCAAGCCCTGAGCCATTTCTGCTGAGCTCCATGGGGTCAGTGAGGGAAATTCAGCACCACAGAGGCCTGGCTCAGCTCCAGCAGGCGGCTGGGTCCTTACTAGAGTCCCTACCTGGCCCCCACCTGTTGGAGTGGCTCAGTTCAGAGAAAAACAATACATTCTGCACTCTTCTATCTGTGCCAAGTGATCAGAAGCTCAACTCTGGGGCTGGGTCTGTGCAAAGCATTTTTCTGCAAGCACCCACATGACTCTAACATGCAGCCAGTGTTGAAAACCACTGCCTCAACAGATCCATGAACCTCTAAACACCAATTTCCCATAGAAAAGAGGGGGAATTTTAATTCTCTCAAAATGCAGCTCTCTCCATATCTGAAAAGGTGGAACTGCCCTTGACAGTCTCATAAGACTGTACCTTGTAAACTAAAATGTTTAACCACTTCAATTTTTACAAGTATATAACAAAAAGCTAGTTACTTTCAAAATTCAAAAACTGATGTACACTACATAGATTAGTACAAATGAAGCTTTTAAAAAGATAAATTATTCACTTCCAACCAGATTCTTAAGATAAAATCTGATGGTTTGATTGGCTTTAAAGCGATCTTAAAACTGTATTTCCTCTCTTTATAGCTCCTTTAACTTATGCTGACTGTGCACAGAGGGTGTTTTTTTTTTTTTTAAATGAAAAGATAAAGACATTTCTGCTAATGAGAAAAAAGCCCACACTGACCAACTCAAACACATATGAATGATTAATAGTAACTTCATATTACTTATGTCAAACTCCATGTTAATTTGACATTATCAGAACAATTCATCCAGGGAGAGGCCTGAGCCTCTCTTCATTGCCCCTAACTTTATTTTTATTCTTATTTTTTGAGAAGGACACTCTTTCACCCAGGCTGGGAGTGCAATGGTGGGATCTTGGCTCATTGCAACCCCTGCCTCCCAGGTGCAAGTGATCCTTCCACCTCAGCCTCCCAAGTAGCTGGGATTACAGGTGTGCGCCATCACACCCGGCTAATTTTTTGTATTTTTAGTAGAGATGGGGTTTCAACATGTTGGCCAGGCTGGTCTCGAATTCCTGATCTCAAGTGATCCGTCCACCTTGGCCTCCCAAAGTGCTGGGATTACAGGCATGAACCACTGCACCCAGCCCATTGCCCCTAACTTTAACAAGCTCTTCT
>NW_016107336.1:4832402-4853953 GCF_001604975.1 Cebus imitator
CCACCCAGCCTCCCTAAGTGCTGGGATTACAGGCATGAACCACTGCACCCAGCCCATTGCCCCTAACTTTAACAAGCTCTTCTCTGTCTCTTTCACACACACATACGCCTGCATACATGTATGCGCATGCACATGTCTCATGATTTTGAGATATTTATACAGGAAGAAAATGGAGGCAGAGAGAGTTTGCAGGTATTATGTGCCAGGCTGGCGCCAAGCACTTTACACATATTGTTTCATTTAATCACAGTAATCCTATAATGTGACTATTATTGCCCTAGGTCATAGATGAGGTTCAGAGAAGTTAACAAACATCCTGAAAATCAGTAATGCAACAAACTGTCTATATTCACAAGTAATATTAATGAAATACAAATATTTTTTAAAAAGTAATGAATGATGAAATTTCTATAAAGCAGATTTATGTGTTACATTTAAGTGTGTTTGCATTCCCTTGGGAAAAAAAATGAGTAGCAGCAACCAGAATGTTTGTTAGGGCAAAAGGAAAAGGAGGCTGGGCACAGTGGCTCACACCTATAATCCCAGTACTTTGGGAGGCTGCAGTGGGAGGATCCCTCAAGCCCAGGAGGTTGAGACTAGCCTGGGGAACATGGCAAAACCCTGTCTCTACAAAAAATACAAAAATTAGGTGGGTGTGGTGGCGTGTGCCTCAGCTTGGTAGGATTAGGTGGAGAGGGATCACCTGAGCCTACCTGGGAGTCTAGGGAAGTCAAGGCTGCACTGAGCTCAACTACAGTCACCGCACTCTAGCCTGGGTGACAGTATGAAACCCTGTCTACATACATACTTACAGAAATGGAAAGAAAGTCTGGAGTTGGGAGTAACCAACCAACCGTTTCAAGTGGAGAACAGCAACCAACAAACCACTGGAAGTCTCTGGTATTTATAATATTTTTTATTGTTAGTTGGTCCTAAATTCAAGATAAAGCGTATCCTCAATAGAGATTAAACTCCTGAGGTTGCACTGATCTCAGCATTGATTCCAACTGTTTTAGTCCTTGGACCTCACATGCTTCTTTTTGTAACTGTCTGAGTAGAACTTGCAATAACTTCCTCCACAGTCCTGAAGACATAGTACATCTAATTGTGTCATGTAGAAAAAGTAACAGAAGTGTCTTCTTAGTTACTACAATGTAGCAATTGCTACATTATTAAATTATTACAATGTAGCAATTGCTATATTTAATACATTATTTATTACAACCCAATTAGAAAGCATAGTGCCTAACAAGTAAGTGCTCAACAAAGACAACAGAGACCTGCCGAATGAAGGAAGGAAAAAAAGAATGGCAATGAAACAAGCATACAGAACATGACCAACGTAATAAGAAAGGTATGAAGCATTCCTGGAGTTTGGAGGGTGGACACATTGCTCCTGGCAGAAGAAATCATGAAGTGCTTCATGAAGATGGAATAGTCCTGAAAGACGGGTATCCCATCTACCCTCTCCAATTCCATAGTCTCCCTTCTCATCTAATGAAGAATTGGGGTTATGATATTGCGGCAGCCTGGAAACACATGCTGAGGACTTGATCTAAAACAAGCTTCATATAAAAAATAAAGAAGCACTAACTTTTAAATATCCTTCTAGAAATTTGACAACTAAATCTCGCTGAAGTGTCGGAATCTAGTATCTCAGTTTTCTGAGCTATAATGGATTCAACATGGTACTTACAAATCTCTTTCCTCCACTTTCTTCTCATACATGGAGGATTTCCTTAAATCATCAACTTAAAACTGAAAGTCTTTAGAATTTCACTCCCTTAGAGGCTACAGCTTTACCCAGCAACAAAAAAGTCATGTTGTTATATGTGGAATGTACTAATTCTTATGTATTCATTCTACAAAACCAGTTCAATTTAGTCAACTGATCTCATGAAATTTTCTAACCTTGCATGTCAAAAACCCCATGATGGTAAAGAGATGAGTCACTGACCTATAATACATATGCAATAGTGATGTAACCAAATTGGCACACATTCCTTCTTTAAGACCTCCATTATTTTCCCCGATTGAGTAAAAGTATAAAGAGAAACAAATTTAAATCTTAGAAAAACTCTAAGGTGCTCTAGGGCTCTTTTGGGGTCCTCTTTCCTCTCCCTCTTCCTGTGCATCTGCTACATATTAACACTAAAACAACAGAAGACCTCTATAAACAACAGTGCCTGCAAGGAATATCTAAGACACTCTGATGCACATCTCAGTAGCAGATGTTTCAGTGCTACATCTGAAATCCAATATTCAGTAAGTCAGTGATGATATGCTTCATTGTAACACAACAGATAAGTATAAGTTATACTTTGTTTTTATTTATAATAGCTCCTCAAGGCCATTCCAGTTTATTCTTCTTCGACAGTCTTGCTGTCACTGAACAGCCTTCTTAGCTTTAAGGTGTGAGAATCTAACCATTTTGTCAGAGGCATTAGAACCAGAGTGATTCCTTCTTGAATGTGGCAAGGGCTGGGTAAAATAAGGCTGAAACCTTCTGGGTTGCATTCTAAGGAGGTTAGGCATTCTAAGTCACAGGATGAGGCAGGAGGTCAGCACAAGGCACAGGTCACACAGACCTTGCTGATAAAACAGCATGAGGTAAAGAAGCTGGCTAAAACCTACCAAAACCAAGATGGCCACAAAAATGACCCCTTGTCATCTTTGCTGCTCATTATTGCTAATTATAATACATTAGCATGTTAAAAGATACTCCCACCCACCATGACAGTTTACAAATGCCATGGCAACATCAGGAACTTACCCTATATGGTCTAAAAAAGGGAGGAACCCTCAGTTCTGGGAATTGTCCATCCCTTTGTGGGAAAACTCATGAATAATCCACCCCTTGTTTAACATATAACCAAAACATAAACATAAAAATGAGGAACCAGCAGCTATCGGGGCTGCTCTGCCTATGGGGCAGCCATTCTCTTTATTCCTTTACTTTCTTTTGAGACTGGGTCTCCCGCTGTCACCCAGGCTGAAGTACAGCGATGGGATCTCAGCTCACTGCAACCTCCATCTCCCAGATTCAGGAGATTCTCATGCCTCAGCCTCCTAAGTGGCTGGGACTGCAGGTGTGGGCTAACACATGAGGTTAATTTTTGTATTTTTAGTAGACACAGTGTTTCACCATGTTGGCCAGGCTGGTCTTGAACTCCTAACCTCAAGTGATCTGCCCACCTCGGCCTCCCAAAGTCCTGGGATTACAGGTGTGAGCTACCATGCTGGTCTCTTTTACTTTCTTAATAACCTTGCCTTCACTTTATGGACTTGCCCAAATTCTTTCTTGTATGAGATCCAAGAACTCTCATTAGGGGTCTGGATCAGGAGCCCTTTTTCTGGTAACATCTTGATGTGGAAATGAAGTCTTGCCATGGCTGTTCTGGAATGCTACATACACTCACAGGATCAGAGAATACCAGCAATTATCAAGTTAAATCTCACTTCATATAGATGTAATATACCCACGTGAGTTAACAAAAAAGTCCTGACTACAAGGATCTTAAGTGTGTTCATGAGGAAAAAAATGGACCACACACTATATTTCTAAATTTTTTTTTTTTTTTTTTTTTTTTTTAATTTTTTTTTTTTTTTTTTTTTTTTTGAGACGGAGTTTCACTCTTGTTACCCAGGCTGGAGTGCAATGGCGCAATCTTGGCTCACCGCAACCTCCGCCTCCTGGGTTCAGGCAATTCTCCTGCCCCAGCCTCCCGAGTCACTGGGATTACAGGCACGCGCCACCATGCCCAGCTAATTTTTTGTATTTTTAGTAGAGACGGGGTTTCACCATGTTGACCAGGATGGTCTCGATCTCTTGACCTCGTGATCCACCCACCTCGGCCTCCCACAGTGTTCTAAATATTTTTGTTACAGTTTTGTGTTTGTTTCAGAGAGGTGTTGAAAAGTTTGGAAGAATTATCTGGTGTGTTGGTGTATTATCTGTATTCATGGTGAAAACTGCTCATCATAAAGCATTTGCTACATTGACTACTTACATAGCAGGCACTTTCTCAGACTAACTGCTGTTTAGTTTGGTTACAGCAGTAGCAGCAGCGATGGCGGTAGTAATGATAACAAACGACGTGACTGAACATGCACTGTGCCTGTCACTGTTCTAAGAACTGTACATACATTTTTCCTTTAATCTTTCAACAGTAAGGTATTTCTTTTGGTTTCCTCAGGGAAACTAGTATCAGAGAAGGTAACCAGCTGGCAGATGACAGAGTCAGATAAAGTCCTCTCTAGGGCAATTAAACATAACAGTAGAACAGAAAATGGAGTTGAAACCCATTGTAGAATATCTTTCATAAAACAATCAATTAACATCCTGCCACTACCACCTTCCAGAGCAATGCTGTTGCTTCTCCTTTTTTTTTTTTTTTTAACACAATTATAAAGGCACTTAAGGACTCAGGACAATGCTTCTTAAACTTCAATATGTATACGGATGCTTTAGGAACATTGTTAAATGCAGATTTTTCGATCCTGTAAATCTGGGGTGGGTCCTGAGCTTCTACATTTCTAATGAGCTCCCCTCCCAGGGTGTGCTGATGCTGCTGATCCACAAACCACACTGAGTAACAAGGAATTCAACAATGTAAATTAAGTTATGGAGAAAGCATTACTGTTTAATTTTACATATGGTAGGAAAACGCTGTTAGAGAACCTACAGACGAAACCGAATTAGGGGTCAAAATCAACCACACATAGAGCATATTTTACCTTTCCAGTCACTGTTTCCTTCTTTCAAGAGGTAGCAGAACAGTTAAGAGAGAATTCCCTGTTCCCCTTACCAGACTAGTGAAGGGTTTTCAGGAACAGACCTCACGGGAGAGCTACATGTAAAATACAGCAGAAGGCAAGGCTTGAACTAATGGCTGCATTATTAATTTGACATAAAACAAGATTATTTGCATTTCAAGTGTTACACATTATAACAAGAATTCCTGTAGCTGGCATTTCTTATGACAAACTTTTTAATTAGTTAGGACTTAACATATGTAATTATTTGTGCAATGGCACAATCTTGGCTCTCTGCAACCTCTGCCTCCCAGGTTCAAGTGATTCTCCTGCCTCAGCCTCCTGAGTAGCTGGGATTACAGGCATGTGCCACCACACCCAGCTAATTTTCTATTTTTAGTAGAAATGGGGTTTCTCCATGTTGGTCAGGCTGGTCTCAAACTCCCAACCTCAGATGATCCACCCAAAGTGTCAGGATGACAGGTGTGAGGCACCATCCAGCCAAGTTTCTGATACAATAGATCAGGAGTGGAGGCTGGCTGGGAATCTGCATTTTTAACAGGTTTCAGGAGGACTTTGATGCTGCTGATCTGGGAAGCACATTTTGAGAACTCACCTTCACTGATTCTGTCTTCCACAGAAAGCACATTGTTCTGTTCATATTTACATAATACTCAATTAAACTCTATAATTTACATAATACTCAATTAAACTCTATAATTTAAAGCCATATACTACTGGTTTTGGTAATTTACAACTCAACAGGGAGGTGTGGAAGTACATGGCATGCAATTGGGATGCCCACGGCCAGCAAACCCACCCAGCATGAGCATCCACTGACTTATGTCACAGAAGGAATAGAGAGCACCAGTTAATGTAGTGAACTGGTTAAATGGAGATCAGTTCAGTAAGCCTCAACCACATTAAGTTGATGCTTATAACTTTTCTACATCCACCCAACACAAAGGAGAAAAGAATCCTGAGCTAGAAATACATGGTTTTCTAATAATCATATACTTGTTGAAGATTTTTCTCTTTATTTGGCATCTCCAACTCTATATTACTATCTGTACAGGGTAATCAATTTGGCCTTAATTTGAAGGTATAAAAATTCCCTGTTGAGACTTGACATGTGAGCCTTGCCACCTTTATCAATGACATCCTCTGAGAAATCACAAAGTAATTTGTGATTCAATACTTTATGTGACCTTAACTTTCTTTTAAAACTTCACCCTGTTTTCTGAGGAGTTTCAGTTAATTGATCTATACACACTCAAGTTCTTACAGATGAAAACTCAGGACAGTGGAATGTATTTCTGAGTGCCCTCCTGAGTTCAGTACGCCCCAAAACCATTTTCACTCCATTAAATAACAAGCATATATGCTAGAACACAAGTTACCACTCTGCGTCCCTTGATGTCTCTTGGATATCTAACTGCACTGATAAACCAAGAAAAGATTAACCAATTGTGACACCTCCAATTGCACACACATGAACAAGAGGCCAAAGACAAAAGTAGTTGGCCCCTCTTGTCCTACTCCTCCCCAAATTAACTCCCCTTTCTAAACCACACAGGCATTAGGAAGTAGCAGAAGCCCAAAGCGTTAAAACAATGCAAAAACAAAAACCACGTAGACATTCCAGCTCAATTTCACTTCCAAAATCTAAAGAAAATCTTTCTAGTTATTTATAAAATATATAACCCATGAATTTTGCATCTGATCGTTCTATGCTTGGTTTTCTTCTTGATCATAAGAAATGAAAGATATAAACACCAATGGGAGGGAACCTATCATTAGCAAACATAATTACTATCTATAAAAAAAATGCCAAGACAAAAAGAGATATCAGAATCAATGGGAAGTTAGCAAAGGTACTGCCTATAAGTATACACTAAAATCAGCAGCATTTCTAAGCTACAAGAAAAGAGAAAATGCAACTTAAAAAGACCGCTTATAGGCTGGGCACAGTGGCTTATACCTGTAATCCCAGCACTTTGGGAGGCCAAGTTGGAAGGATCATCTGAGCCCAGGAGCTTGAGACCAGCCTAGGCAACGTGGCAAGACCCTGTCTCTATAAAAAAAAATAAAAAATATATTAAAAATTTTAAACAATGAGCACTTTTGGTACATTTATACAATTGAATACCATATAGCAATAAGAATGAACAATCTAGAACTACAACTAGATGATCAAAAAAAATAACACTGGGCAAAAGAAGCTAGATACAGAAGCACATACTGTATGATTCCATTTATGTAAGGGCCAAAATAGGCTAAACTGACTCATGATTTTAAAAGTCAGGACAGTGGCAGCCCTTGGGGATGTAAATAACAGGAAAGAAACAAGAAGAGGGTTTCTAGGGAGCCGCTAATGTTTTTTGATCTAGGTCTGGAGTTTAGCTTGAAAATTCAGCATATATACAGAAAAAAAAATGCATGTATCACATTTCAATTAAAAAAATAAAAATACTACCTGCAATAGGAAAAAAATTTAAGTACTCAGGTACAAATCTAACAAAAAAGATGCAAAAACCTGATGAAGACTTTTTTATATAAAATTTGTATTGCTAAAGAATAACTAAATAAACAGATATAACATGTTTTCAAATTAGAAAATCCAATACGGTAAAGATGCCAATTCTTTTCACATTGAACTATGTGTCCAGTGCAGTCCCAAAATAGTTTTTTTTAATGGCATCTATAAGAATGACTAAGCCAACCCTATAGCAGAACACAGTGAAGAAACTGGTCCTGCAGTTATCAGTACTGCAGTGTCATACTGCCTCAGAGACAGACAGACAAACAGAACACTGAAACAGAAGAGACAGCCCTGAAAATGATCCTCAGTTATCTGGAAACCTGGTGTGATAGAACCAGTATCACAGATCAGTGAGAAAGGCTATTCAATAAATAGTGCTAGGATAATAGGTTATCTTGATAGGGGGAAATTAATCTCTACTTCATACTATTAAAACATATCCATTTCAAGGATTTAAATGTGAATCATAAAGCTTAAGACTTTTAGAAGGTATAAGACAATATTTTTATGACCTTAGATTAGAGAAGAATATTTTTTTAAAACAAGACACATACGGCATTATCCTTTTAAAAAAAAAAAATAGAGATGAAGTCTCTCTACGTTGCCAAGGCTGGTCTTGAACACCTGGGCTCACAGAGATTCTCCCACCTCAGCTTCCCAATGTCTTCCCAATGTGTTGAGATTACAGGTGTGAGTCACCACATCTGGCCCATAAAGCATTCATCTTAAAAGTAAAGGGTAAACTTCACTATTTTAAAAACCAGAAATTTTAATAATCAGAAAATAAACAAAAACAAGTGAAAAGGGAAACTACAAATTGGAAAAAGATTCTGCATATAACAAAAGATTAATATACACAATACATAAATAACTCCAAAGAATCAATTTTAAAGGGCCAAAGAGAGAAAGAGAGAGAGACAGAGAGAGAGAGAGAGAGAGAGAGAGAGAGAAAATGAGATACTTTTCAAAAGAAAACAAATGAATGGCCCATAAATATATGAAAAGATGTTCTATTGCATTGTAACACAGGAAATGTGAACTAAAACCACAATAAAATATCTTTTCACATGCTCCACATCAGTAAAAATGTCAAAATTTGATAATGTTAAGTACTACCATTGTCATATACTACTGGTGGTATTAACTACTTAGGAAATCAATTTTACATGTACATAGTAAAGTTTAATATACACATATGCTATGATCCAGCAATCCAAATGTTCACAGCAGTGCTGTTCATAAAAACCCCAAACTGGAAACTACCCAAATGTCCATCAACAATGAAAGGTCAAACTGGAGTATATTCATACAATGGAATACCATGCAACAGCAAAAGTGAATTCAGCTACATGAATCAACATGGACAAATGAATCTCAAGAACAAAGTTGACTATGCAGGTGGTTGTACAACTGTATATTTATCAAGGCTCATCAAAAGTGTACACTTAAAATGAGTAAATTTTTATTATATGTAAGTTATACCTCAATAAATCCATTCCAAAAACAGATGAGCAAATAAAGTGGGAGGAAAAGTTCAAAAAGTAGGATTCCATTTACAAAAATATCAAAACCAGGCAAACATAATATTAAAGTTGTTTGATTATAAAGAAAATTAAGGAAAATAAATGTAAAATTCAGGATAGTCATTTCCTTTCACAAGTACAATGGGAAGGAGTAGAAATGGGTATAAGTGACATAAGGGACAAAAAAGTACAAGCTGGGTGGTGATACAGGTATTTACATTTTTTTCTTAACTGTTGAAACCAAATATATGTTATATACTTCTCTATTATACAAGCAATGCTTTCAATTTTTTAAAGCAAATTTAAATAGTTCTATTTTAAAGAGATAAACTTAAGGAGAACAAACTTATTTTTAGCAAAATTTGATAACATAATAATTAAGGCTAGCTTTGTTTTTCTTGCAGCTTCCTTCTTAACTTTCAAAGTTCAAAACGTCATTGCCTGTTAAATTTTCTGAATTTGGTAACAGTCTTAGAAAATACACCAAGAGCTGAGTGTGGTAGCTCATGCCTGTAATTTGGGAGGCCGAGGAGGGTAGATCACCTGTGGTCGGGAGTTCAAGATCAGCCTGGCCAACATGGTGAAACCCTGTCTCTATTAAAAATACAAAAAAATTAGCTGGGAATGGTGGCAGGTGCCTATAATCCCAGCTACTCGGGAGGCTGAGGCAGAAGAATCTCTTGAACTCGAGAGGTGGAGGTTGCAGTGGGCTGAGATCTCACCATTGAACTCCAGCCTGTGTGTCAAGAGCAAAACTCCATCTCAAAAAAAAAAAAAAAAAGAAAAGAAAAGAAAATACACCAAATATTAAGGATTTAAGGACTGTATTATGTATTTAACCTACTCTCAAAGAGTTCAAAAAATAAATTATATATTTTTCCACAAAAATACAATGATAAAACAAATGCAGCAAAGCTTTAAAATGTACAAGTCTGCTATTCTTGCAACTTGATATTTTTTCAAAATTAAAACAAATTAAAATTGTGTTGTCCAAGGACAGACCAGAAACTCGGCACAGGAAACATTATTTGATACTGAGAATATACTTTTTTACTGAGACAGACTTTCACTCTTGTTGTCCAGGCTGGAGTATGGTGTGAACTCGGCCCACCACAACCTCCGCCTCCTGGGTTCATGCAATTCTCCTGACTCAGCCTCCTGAGTAGCTGGGATTACAGACATGCACCACCACACCCAGCTAATTTTGTATTTTTAGTAAAGACGGGGTTTCTCCATGTTGGTCAGGCTGGTTTCAAACTCCCAACCTCAGATGATCCACCTGCCTTGGCCTCCCAGAATTGCTGGGATTACAGGTGTGAACCACTGCGCCTGGTGAGATAATACGTTTAATGTCTCTATCCTAATTTTTTCTATTCTATTTTGTTTTTATTTTAATAAATCACATAATCAAGTTACCTGCTCTCCCTCGACTGGTCTCAGACTTAAAGATGCTGGAATAGCCAGAATGAAGCATCAGAACAGGCTTCACTTGAAGAGATTCATTAAAAGTGTCCTAGGCTAAAATTAATTGTTATTGAGTAGTCAAGTGGTTTCACATGGCACCAAAAGTGGTGGCACTTTGGGAGAAGACCCTGTAGATGAACAAATTTCTGTTTTAAAAGAGTATAGTTTTCTCTGGAGAATAAAATGCAGAGTCAAATGTCTCCCAACTTCAGAAAAAATGACAGAATTCAACTCACTCCCTTCAACACCATAGCTTTTCTAAAGCAAAATACGTTATGCTGCATGGATATTGAAAAGAAACATTTTGGCTCCCAAACTTGACATAGTATCCACCACATATCTTCCATTTACTTTTTTTTTTTTTTTTTTTTAAGACAAGTCTCTCTGTCACCCAGGCTGGACTGCAGTAGTGCAATCTCGGCTCACTGCAACCTCTGCCTCCAGATTTAAGCAATTCTCTGTGTCAGCCTCCCAAGTAACTGGGAGCCAGGCACTCACCACCATGCCTGGCTAATTTTTGTATTTTTAGTAGTGACAGGGTTTTCCCATGTTGGCTGGGCTGGTCTCAAACTCCTGACCTCAAATGATCCACCCATCTCAGCCTCCCAAAGTGCTGAGCTTACAGGTGTGAGCCACCGCGCCCAGCCCAAACATCTTCTTTTTTCCTTTTTTATATTAATAGTATAAATAGGCTGCACAATAGTGAGCGAGCATAAACTCTTTGAAAGCAAAATCCACACTCTAATTAATATTTTTCAACAATAAAGAGCCTTTTGCCTTTCTTTCATTATATTCAATATGAATACACATGTCAAACGTACATTATACAACATGACCTAAAGAAAAATAAGACGAGATGAGAAAGGAATGTACAACATCTCAAAGGAGATGCTGAAACTCGCCAACCACTATACATCATAGCTCATTACAAATTTGCATTAATCTCCTCCGTGTCAAAAAGGGACTTTTCAAAGCAAAATTTATCGTGCCCTGGTTAGTCATAAGTATAAATCTTTTAGGAAAAAGTCAACAGAGTGTACCATAGCTCATTGATAAGTTAATTACCAGTGAGACAAAGCATGTGATCAATGGCTTTGGGGGAGGGCTCTGTTTAATATTTATTACAGTAACCACAAAAGCCTTCCTGCTATGAATTAAAGTCACCCTCAACATTTTAATTCCAGCTACTGAGTGATTAGAGAAATAATAGGTAGCTGCTGATATATTTCAGCGCTTTAATATAAACAACTGTGACAGTCTGTAGACCTTAACTGTATATGGAGTCTCTAAATGTATTTGATTGTTAGTGCAGGTCTCCTAAGGGGTAAAGCGGAGGAGACAGGAAAGGAAAAGAAAAGCATACTTCTAAACATCATAAAATATACCTGTCACCAGTTCTTAATTTTCTAGTTTCAGAAACCTTCGAAATTTTGATCAAAGACATGAAGTCTCACTCTTAGAAACTGTATAGACATACACAAACACATCATTTTACTTTTAATGTCAGGGGGTTCACTGCCTTCAGTTTAAATGTCCCGTACTACATAGTCATTATACTGCATATACAGTAATAAAAAAAAAAGGGGGGGGCACCAATGACAAAGAGGTCAAATCTAAACAGAGTTAAGAGATAACAATTGCAATACTGATGGTTTTAAAAGTAATAATTATAATGATTTTTACATTCTTAAAACACACTAAGTAACATATATTTCCTACAAAATGCAGTCACAAACTTATTTTAGCTAGCTCCCTTCTTCCTAAACAAAGACTTGTACAGAGACAATTACTAATTAAAACCAATTTACTGAGCACTCACAATGCAAGAGTCTGCTGAAAACGAAAACTACTGACCCAAATAGTTTTCCTAGGATATAGTCTGTAGCATACTGCTCTAATTGTTTAACTTAATCCTTGTTCTTTTGTAAATCCTTGTTCAAATGTAAATTACATCTGGCAGAGTCCCAGAGCGTGAGCATCTGATTTTTCCTGTTGATCTCCATAAATACAAATTACAAATCTCTGCTTCCTCACATATAAGTAAAAGGAGAGCGGAGAACAAGCTGACTCAGTTCAACAAATTAGAAGGGATTTAAACAAATCTAAGTGCAAACTTTATATATTTGGTTAGAGGAACAGAAGATTAAAAATATAATGACTCACATACATGTGCTTTCAGAAAATGATTTATTAATGGATTACCAAATAAACCTCTGTAATTGTGAATTTCACTGGTCAAATTTACCTTCTTACACTCTTTAGGACCAATAGATAGAAGAACATGTATACAACCACACATTCCTTTCTTACATCCCATTTGTTAGATGAATGCCCCATAGGATTTTAACAAAAGCATTATTTATTCAACAGCGGAGGATCTAACAAAATTAAAAAGCAATAACTACCTCTCAATCTGAGGAATTCATCTTTATGTGTCTAACAGTCCTCAAATACACTTTTAATCATGTCTAAAAAATGACATATATGACAAAAAAAATACTCAAAGATACTTGAGATACAAGAATTTTTGAGTATTTTTTTGTCATATATTCCCTATCTGCCTACCTAGAAAAATCTCTAATTACTAAAGAATTTTAAAATCTTTCTTAATTTTAGATTTCTTAAAATAATTTCTCAAAAGAATACAACACTATTGAACATAAATAACTAAATACGTGGGATACTTAGAAACAACCACCCACCTAGAAAAATCTCTAATTACTAAAGGACTTTTAAACCTTTCTTAATTTTAAATTTCTTAATTTCTCAAAAAAATACAACACTGTTGAACATAAATGACTAAATATATGGGCTATCACAAACCCACCTTAGTAGAACCCCTAAGGACACCTGAGGAATTTTACTTATTATAACACTTGGCCAACCATCCATTTATTTATCCTCATGTCACTTTTATTTTTTATTTTTTTGAAGACAGGGTCTGACTCTATGTCACCCAGGCTGGCATGCAATGGCTCAAACAGCTCACTGGAGCCTCCTGCCTCAGTCTCCTGAGTAGCTGGGACCACAGGTTTGCACCACCAAACCCAGTTAATTTTAAACAAATTTTTTGCAGAGATGGGGTTTTGCCATGTTGCAAAGGCTGGTCTTGAAATTCTGGGCTCAGGTGATCCTCTCGCCTTGGCCTCCCAAAGTGTTGGCATTAAAGGTGAGCCACTGTGCCCAGACTCAATTTTTTTTTTTAAATAAACAGCTTTAAGATATAATTTATATGCCATACAATTTACTCAAAGTGTACAATTCAGTTATTTTTAGCATATTCACAGAGTTATGAAGCCATGATCACAATTAATTTTAGAACATTCTCAATACCCCCAAAAGAAATGCCATATCCATCAGCAGGCACTCTCCATTTCCCCCAGTTCCTCCAGGCCTAGGCAACCATCAGTCTACTTTCTGTCTCTACGAATATGCCTGCTCTGGGCATTTCACAATAAAATCATACAATACATGGTCCTTTATGACTGGCTTCTTTCACTTAGTATAATGTTTCCAAAGTTCATCAATGTTACATATAGCATGTCACCACTTCATTCCATTTTATGAATTCCACTGTATAAATATATCACATAGTATTTACTCATTCATCAGTTGATGGACATTTGGTGCCTTATGATAAAAATCTTTTTTTTTTTTTTTTTTCCCTTTTGAGACAGAGTCTCGCTCTGTCGCCAGGCTGGAGTGCAGTGGCATGATCTTGGCTCACTGCAAACTCTGCCTCCCGGGTTCAAGTAATTCTCCTGCCTCAGCCTTCCAAGTTGCTGGGATTACAGACATCCACTACCATGCCTGGCTAATTTTTGTATTTTTAGTAGAGACGGGGTTTTACCATCTTGGACAGGATGGTCTCAATCTCTTGACCTCGTGATCCACCCACCTTGGCCTCCCAAAGCGCTGGGATTACAGGTGTGAGCCACCGTGCCCAGCCTCTTTTTTCTTAAAAGAATTTTTTTAGTCTTCAAAAAATACCTTTATTTACAACTTTTGTAGAGGAAATTTGGCAATTTATATTTACAATTTTATTTACAATTTAAATGCTCATAGTCTTTTACTAGGTTTCCACTTCAACTAAGTTATATTAAGAAAATTATTGGCCAGGCATGGTGGCTCATGCCTGTAAACCCAACACTGTAGGAGGCCAAGGTCGGGGGATCATTTGAGGCCAGGAGTTTGAGACCAGCCTGGGCAACATGGCAAGATTCCACCTCTACAAAAAATTTAAAAATTAGCAAGGCTTACTAGTGTGCTCCCAACTGTAGTCTTAGTTACTCAGGAGGCTGAGGCTGGAGGATCCTTTGAGCCCAGGAGTTTGAGGCTACAGTGAGCTATAACCGTACCACTCACTGCACTCCAGTCTGGGTGACAGGAACGGACTCTGTCAGAAGAAGAAAGAAAGAAGAAAGAAGTAGAAGAAGAAGAAAGAAGAAGAAAGAACAAGAAGAAGAAATGAGGAGGAGGAGGGGGGAAAGAGAAAGGGGAGGAGGGGGAGGGGAAAAGGAAGAGGGAACAGAAAAGGAGGGAAGGGGAGGGGAGGGAAGAATTAGTGAAGAGGGATATAACAGGAATATATCAATGATGCCCTCTGGAGCACTGTTTATAGTGAAAAATTGAAAATAGTCGAAATGTCCACCAATAGAGGATTAAGCAAAGAAATTATCATTCATCCACATAAAGAAATATAATATAGCATTAAAAAGAACAAGGTAGGCACACATCTATTAACAAGAAAAGGAAGGCATTATTCTGTTAAGTTAAAAAAGCAGGTTAGAGAACAGTTCATTAGATATTATTTATGCAAAACATATGCATACGTAAATATACACAGGTGCCTGAACACACACCCATATTCTTTCTTCCTCAAAGAATACACTCCAAACTTTTAGAAATGACTGCTCTTAGAGAGTAAAGGGGAAGAAAGGAGATTTTTTTGTTTATTATTTCTCCTCTCTTAACCAGAAAGCAAAGCAGAAAAAAAAAAATCTTTAAAGCCCCTGTGAAATAGACGTCATGTAATGGAAATTACAAAAATTCCTTGGGTTCCTTCTCTGCCTCTATCAAATTCAGAGGTAGATGCCTGGGTGCACTGAAGATTCCCCATCACCAGTTACCCACCAGCATGGCCGAAGAAGGCACTGATGCTGGTGGTGTCATGGATGTTAATACTGCTTTATAAGAGTAAATTCACAAAGCTGGCAAAGCTTTAGACAAGCATCAAGCCCATCTTTGTGTGCTTGCACCCAACTATGAGACTGTGTATATTAAGTTGGTGCAGGCCTTTTGTGTTGAATACCAAACCAACCTAATTATGGCTGATGACAACAGAAGACTAGGGGAATAGGTAGGCTTCTGACAAAAAAAACTAACAAAGGAAAAAAAACCATAAAGTGGCTGGTTGCAATTATGCAGTTGTGCAGTAGGACTATGGCAAAGAAACTCAGGCCAATGATACCAATGAGGAGAACTTCAAATGCAAGAAATTAACAGAATATTTAGCTCACATTTCTCAAATTTTTTTTTCTTGGAAATGGATTTAAAACAATCAAATCAGCATTTTTCCAACATCTCAATTTGTATAGTTCAAGGATCACATCTTCCCCCTTTTAGGGAATACATGATTGAGGGTTTTCACAAATCCCCTCATCCCTTAGAATAGCTGCTCAATAAATATGGCTGACTAAATATGCTACCATTGTTACATTTTAAGTATGATACACAGCATAATTTAAAATATATTATTAGGCTTCTTTGGAAAAACTTTTCTAACTTTTCATATTAATAACCTGGTTTTACAGTCTTTTCAATATTATATCTTCCTTTATATTTAAGACATTTTCACAAACCAAAGCTAAATTGTCTATTACATGCATTTTTACAAGGATTTTGTTTCGTTTTGTTTCTGTTGATGTTAGAGACAGGATCTTGCTCTTCTCACCCAGGCTGAAATGCAGTGGTGAGACCACAGCTCACCACAGCCTCAAACTCATGGGCTCAAGGGATTCTCCCTCCTTAGCCTCTTGAGTAGCTGGGACCACAGGCCCACAGCATCCCACCTGGCTAATTTAAAAAGAAAAAAAAATGTTTTTAAGAGATGGGGTCTTGCTATACTGTCCAAGCTGGTCTCAAACTCCTGGCCTCAAGTAACCCATCCATCTTGGCCTCTTAAAGTACTGGGATAGCACTGGGATTACAGGTGTGTGCCACCACACCAGGCTCATTAAAAAAAAAAAAATTGTAGAGATTGAATATCTCTCTACAAAAAATGCTGGTGCCAGGTTGGTCTTGAACTCATGGGCTTAAGCAATCCTCCTGCTTCCGCCTCCCAAAGTGCTGAGATTACAGGTGGGAGCCACGGCACCTGGCCTACAAGTATCATATGTCTTTACATTCAGAATCCCTCAATATGATATTTGATCTGGTCTAATCTCCTTGATATACAAGCTGAGACTAGTTTCCACAGGTGTTAAAGTTACTCCAGATCCTTCTATTAGTAGTAAAGCCAGGGCTAGAACCAACAACCTGGGTTTCTACTATTTTGATTTAAATATAACAACAACAAACTCTATTCTACCAATTCATTTAATACCCACTCTGTTTTCTTTCATTTCTGAAGTGCTCACTTGAGTAACAGATAGGGCAAAGTTTCATGTAGACTTTTCCCCCTTCACACCAATCTGGATATCTGACCAAACAAATTACATATACAATAAGCAGAATCTTCCCTATAATTTCCACAAATATACTTGAACCAGTGCTTTTCTTGAGCCCATACAAGAATACATTCACCATATTGGATGTAATCCCAAAAAAGCCATTTCTGGGTTTAAGTTTGTCTTATTTCAGTACAGCAATGCAACTAATCTTAATGATTTGGTTGTTTGGAAAAGATAATAGCTGAAGACAAAGCCATGGTTTATTAAAGCAAAGAAACTGTATGCTAAGTCTATAAGCTAGCAATTTCCTATTTTCCGTGACTCCTTTCAGAGTCTCAGGATAAGGCTGCACCAATTCAATGTAGTTTGTTTCCATGCAATAACCTCTACAGTTAATTCATGCCAATTTATGTTCATACATCTACATTTTTGCCTAAATACATGCAAATGTATTCATCTCATCAACCACTGCCTTTTATATTTAAAGGCAATGCCACTGATAGTGATTGCTATTCTTGTATACAGGTTTGCCTGAAAAGACAGCCATATTTTCCAGACAATGTTTAAAAAGTCTATTAACATTGCTTTTAAATCTATAGTCAAGCATTTTGAGTGTGGACAGTCAGCAAAGCAACTGACTTAGGTTCACAGCCCCGGACTCCACATATCGAGTGTTAACACATTCAACCCTTATATCCACAGGATGCAAGTACTATCATCCTCATTTACAAATGAGGACGTTGAGGCATGGAGAAGACAGGTAACTTGTCCAGGATCACACAGCAATAACTGAAAAGGCTAGGATTTACTTTCAATCTGGCTCTAGAGTCTGTGCCTTTAACTACTGCTGTGTGTTACTACACTCAACAACAGGTCCATTACAAAGAAGGTCCAGAAAAATCCAGCACATGCACACTTTTTCAAAGACCATCATCCATGCAGCCGAGTGCCACCTGTTCATGGTTCTCCCTAATTGGCAGTCTTGTCCATTATGTACTTTGTGCCTAGCACTGCAAAAGCAACCAAGATGGAAATGGGAACGTAATATGCAAGAGATTTAATAGCTAGGTAGAGACACAAGCTATGCCTAAGCAGCAAAGGCAGTGTTAGGTTCTGATAGTATGGTGAGAGATATATCTATATATACATACATACATATATACATACATACATACATTGGTTTTTGTCCATGGTTCCTGGCTCACAACTCCCATACCCCTTGTTACAGTCTTTTGCTATAATGTTGGGCCACTTGAGGTCTCAGGAGCAGGTCTCAGGGAATAGATTCTCTCTCACTGACCTTCTCCTGGTTGTGACCTTCTCCTTTTTTGATCTGGTTGTGGATCAAAAAAATCCTCATTCCAGAGAGGGTCCTGCTCCATATTCTGAAGGAAGAAATGCTGCATAGAGAGGCTAAGAACGAACTGAATAAACAGGCCTTGCTAGGTTTCCCCACTCCATCTATTAGTATGAGATCACAACCTGTTTTCTGTCCAATCACACTTTCCTTTTTTTTTTCTTTAAGATGAAGTCTCACTCTGTCGCCCAGGCTGGAGTGCAGTGGTACGATCTTGGCTCACTGCAACCTTGCCTCCCAGGTTCAAGTGATTCTCCTGCCTCAGCCTCCTGAGTAGCTGGGATTACAGGTGCCCACCACCATGCTCGGCTAATTTCTTCTATTTTTAGTAGAGGCAGTGTTTCACCACATTGTCCAGGCTGGTCTCAAATTCCTGACCTCAAGTGATCTGCCCAACTTGGCCTCCCAAAGTGCTAGGATTACAGGCGTGAGCCACCATAACCAGCCCCAATCACATTTTTATACTATCCATATTCAATTATGCCTATGTAACAAGGCCTCCATAAAAACCCACAAGGACAAGGTTCAAAGAGCTTCCAGAACACTGAACACATGGAGGCAGCAGACAGGACAGTGAAAAAGAACTCATCCACATGCTGGGAGGGTGGCGTACCCCATCTCCACAGGGACAGAAGCTCCTCTGCTAGGGACCCTTGCAGATCTCGCCCTATGTATCTCTTCATCTGGTTACTTACTTGTATCCTTTAAGATAACCTTTATAATAAACTGGTAAATATAAAAACTCCTCTGAGTTCTGTGAGCCCCTCCAGCACATTAATCAGACCCAAAGAGGGGTTCCTGGGAACCCCAACTTGAAGCTGGTCAGTCAGAATTTCCAGAAGCCCAGACTTGTGACTGACGTCTAAAGTAGGGGCAGTCTTGTGGGACTGAGCCCTCAACCTGTGGGATCTGACACTACCTCTGGGTAGACAGTGTCAGAACTGAATCAGAGGACACCCAGCTGGTGTTCACTGCTTGTTGGTGGGGGAAACCCCCAGACATTTGGCCATAGAAGCCCTGTGTTGATTGTTATGGTATGAGAGCAGAGGAAAAACACAATTTGAGTTTTTTCCAAAACACAGGTTTATCACAATATTTAAAGACATGACGTGTCTAATAGCCAGAGAGAGTTGTTTGGTGTTACTCCTGTTCACATTGTCATAAAGCTTACAATGACGATGGCTTCACGCACCTTTTCAAAACACTCTAAAAGAACAGCCTGAGGTCTTAGAACAGTCTTCCTCTAGGAAACATTCACAGAAAACATTTTCAATGGTGAAATGTCTCTAAAAGCTCTCACCAAACCCTGCCTTTGAAGCAGCTTCTGTCCGATAACCTGACACAGAAATAAAAAGCTTCTCATATAATAGACACCTGTCTCTACAAGCTGCCAAGCTGCCATCCACAGTTACAATTACACCTCAGGCACAATGAGGGACTTAACCAAAGAATACTCACAGCCATTCTAACCAATTGCAACCTGTCTTTGGTGGCATTAATTTCATCTACCATCTCTAGATGATTATCGGATCAACCTAAATTCCTCAAAAGATTTCGAAGGTGTTTGTAAAAGCTCTTCCCAAAAAAATTTTCTCTGACTCTCCATTCCTCTCAGCAGAAATGTTCCTCTCAACTGCTTTTTAAGAATACTTATATTTGCATATGGTGCTCTGGACAGCACACAGCTGTCTACATCTGGTTAGACACATCAAACTTCTGAGTAACTGAAATTGCTAAGTAAAAGTTCTACAAATAGCCAAATACACAGTCTATTGCTTATAACATTCGTTTAGAAGCTATATTTAGTAAAAACTATTCTCTATAGATGTAGTACAGCTGTTACTTGAATTTTGAGACACAAAGACTACAATAGGTATTCTAATAGCAGTTCACTTCTTCTATCAACTATCCTCATATTTCAAATTTGACAGCTTTATTCCATTTCTTCATCTTCACCCTGAATATACAATGTGATATTTTAATTCCATTTATTTCATCTAATCCACTGTCAAGGTGTTTTACTCATCCAAGTGCAAAACTGATTTTCAGCTACTACTTATCTTCTTCAATACCTAAAAATCCAATTATAAAACCATGTTGACAATGCTAACATTTTTGTCTTTTTGTTTTTGAGACAAGGTCTCACTCTGTGCCCAGGCTAGAGTGCAGTAGTGCAATCATGTCTCACTGCCACCTCTATCTCCCAAGCTCAAGCAATCCTCCCACCTCAGCCTCCCAAGTAGCTCCCAAATAGCCTCTCAAGTAGCCACTGTGCCAGGCTTTTTTAAAATTGTATTTTGTAGAGATGGGGTCTCACTATTTTGCCCAGGCTGCGTCATTTATCGCTAAAAAAAAAAATAAAAATAAATAAATAAATAAATTACTGTAAGCCATATACAGGTCACTGTTTAAGGAGCTACACACACCTTATCACTCAAAGTTTACTCCATGCTAGGTATACAATGACAAGCAAAACTAACATCATGACTGAAGCTTCATAAGAGCTTCTAGAGACAGTCTCACCTATGTTATAGGGCTTGTATAAAAAATAGCCATGCCCATACAAAGCTATGTATTTTAAGCACATTTGCAAACTACCCTTTATTACTTATACTATGCACTATGTTTGGGAGCTGCAATGCAAAAAAAGAGTTTTATAAAATATTCTGTTATCACCAAAAATAAAATTCTCGGAATACCAGATGTTTCTCTGTAGGAACACGTAAGAGTCAAGGGCTGGAAAGCAGCAGAGGAAAGAATGTATTCTTAGAAAAATAAACTGGATAGAAACAGGCAGTCAGTGTAAACAACTCTAAAATAAAATGATCTCCATACCTTCTGTATCAACAAGTAGAGAGTAGTCCTCTTGAGGCAGGATTATTTTCAATTATATTTCTTAAACCTCCACATTAACTCAAAACAAACATGAAAATCAGGGACGTCTTATGGTAGTTTTCCTTATTCAATTAAAAGCTCTCAGTTCAGCTGGGCATGGTGGCGCACGCCTATAATCCTAGCACTTTCGGAGGCCAAGGCTGGCGGATCAACTCAGGCCAGGAGTTCAAGACCAGACTGACCAACACGGAGAAACCCTGTCTCTACTAAAAATACAAAAGTAGCCAGGTGTAGGGGCGCATGCCTGTAATCCTAGCTACTCAGGAGGCTGAGGCTGGGGAGTCACTTGAACCTGGGAGGCGGAGGTTGAAGTGAGCTGAGATTACACCATTGCACTCCAGCCT
>NW_016107336.1:4855047-4857784 GCF_001604975.1 Cebus imitator
CCCATTCCTCAGCTTTGTACCTGCCACATGATAGGAACTCAATAAAAACTTTCTTTCACTAAAAAAAAAAAAAAAAAGAATTGTGGTGTCTACCATATAGTAGTGCAGGAGAAACAGCCAAGTAAAAGTAAAATGAGCTGGGAAGAAACTCCTACTAACTTCATCATGAAGGAATGAATTCACAGTATAACGTATCATTCATCCTTTCATTGTTTTTGAGCATGAATTGAGTACTGAACACTGCACTAGACACCTTTCATGATCCAAAGTAGGAGAAGCCTCCTTTCAAGGAGTGTAGCATTTTTCAGTTTAAAAAATTATTAAACAGCAGATCAACGAGTTCATAAAAATATGGTTAAAATTATCTGTATAATGTTACAGGGGCTTAACGTTAAGCCAAGAGTCAGAGAAAGAGTCTTAAAGGAAGATACATGCTGAAACATCCAAAAGGAACCAATGAACGTGAGTTTGCAGAAAGGCTAAAAGACCATCTTGGACTGGAGAAAATACAGAAGTGGAAACTGGGATGTGCAGCTTAATGAGAGCTGGACTTGGCAAGGGGATGGAACTTACCAGTGTGGGTTGGTAAGGGGACTTGGAAAGGAACTGGGATTACAAAGGTGTAAGTAGCAACTGATGTGGGATAATGAATACGTCATTAAGATATGTGATAAATCATGTCCCAGCAGGAAAGGGACAGGAAACTACCATAAAATTGGCCCAACAAGCACCAAGCATAATTGTAAACCCTTTATATTCTCCCCAAATTAAGATGGACCATGTAGAGTCAAACTTCACTTTTAATATTTCACCAACTGACTACCGTAAATTTGACATTAAACAAAATGGCCCAGTGACTGTATTTATGAGAGAGATGTTATTGAAGTTACTGTTCTCTAAATCACACCGTAAGAGGACAGAAAGATACTTCACCCAGGGCTTAGTAAGTAGAATAGCTATGTTCTTTTTGAGGAACTAGCTTGTTTTCTTCTTGTATACAATTGTATAACAGTATTTTCCTGTTTGCACAGGCTTCTAGGATCCTCCAACCAAATACAACGTCCACCTCCAGCAACAACATAGATTACAGCGCATACTACGTGTCTTACCTCTAGTTTCAAATTCTTCTCTGATTCTCCCTTTAGTGGGGATATCCTCCTGTAAACCCAGTGTTTGTCTGTGTTCTAGGGTGCTCTGTGTTTGGTTGGTAATATTGTTCATTTCCCACAAATTAATATTTCAGAATTGGGATACATTTGACAATCAAGGTTTAATAGTTCAACTGGCAAGGTTCTTCTTTCTTTTGTGTGGCACCTACATACCAATGTGTCTTATAATTGATGGTATTTTCGGTACATTGAAAATATGGTAATAGGCCAGGTATGGTGGTTCCTGCCCGTAATCCCAGCGCTTCAGGAGGCCAAGGTGGGTGGATCACCTGAGACCAACCTGGCCAATATAGTGAAACCCCATTTCTACTAAAACTAGAAAAATTAGATGGCTGTGGTGGTGCATGCCTATAATTCCAGCTACTCAGAAGGCTGGAGCAAGAGAACTGCTTGAACCTGGGAGGTGCAGATTGCTGTGAACTGAGATCGTGCCACTGCACTCCAGCCTGGATGATAGAAGGAGACTCCATCTCAAAAAGAAAAAAGAAAAAAAAGGTAATAAATTGAAGAACAGGCTTGAAACATCCATAAAATGTCGTGCTTTTGTTGCAAAGGCTGAGGAGAAGAAGCAGTAAGTCACAAGAGAGACCATTACAAAAAGTGGAGGAGAAAATATGTACAGGCAAGTGGCAAGGGAGGGAACAGAGGACATGGACCACAGAGATGAGCACAGCCAGGAAGAGCCAGCAGCCAGAGAGGCTCCACTTGAAAGAGGGTGGGGCAGGACACAGCCATCTGTACCGGCCCTGCCCTCGTGAACAGCTGATGCTGGTGTGGGGGCCAAGGGCAAGTCAGCCTGAGTCTGGATGTCATCCACAGACACCCCGAGACAGCTCAGCCACAGAGTACTTCTGTTATACCTACTCTGGCCAAATTCCCGTGGTTCATTCTCTCTCTCGTTCTTCCCCGCCCCCCGCCCTCTCTCTCTTCCCCCCACCGCCCTTTCCTCTTAGCTTCCATATGTTGGAGGTGTAACACAGCCAATCTACAACTTTCCATTTAATTGGAATCTTCCTCATGCTTGACTCATATTTTATTTCTCCAATTAGTTCTGGATTAATGACAATGCAATGAATAGAATCAAGCTGATATTACCAGCCAGCCCCAAATTTTCTTATTCAGATGCATCTGATTCAGTCCTTTAGACTGCAGATCTGTCTGCCCCCTCTCCCACCACACTGGAAACTCAAAGTGCATAAAGATAATTGTTTATCCCATATGATTATAATTACATAACCAGAGGGTCTAGCCACGAAAGAATTTTGCTTCTCTTTAAATGTTGTGACCAGTGGAAGTGGGATGAGGGAGTAAGACTGTCATGTGAAAGGCCGGGTGCAGTGGCGCATGCCTGTAATCCCAGCACTTTGGGAGACCGAGGCCGGTAGATCGCCTGGGGTCAGTAGTTCGAGACCAGCCTGGCCAACATGGCAAAGCTCCGCCTCTACTGAAAATACAAAAAGAATTCTAGCTACTCAGGAGGCTTAGGCAGAAGAACTGCTTGAATCTGGGAGGCAGAGGCTGCAGTGAGCCAAGATCATGCCATTGCATTCCAGCCTGGGCAACAAGAG
>NW_016107336.1:4857885-4859193 GCF_001604975.1 Cebus imitator
AAAAAAAAAAAAAAGAAAAGAAAAAAAAAAGTGTCATATGAAGTAACATGAATAGATAAAGTCTTACCATATGAAAAAATATATATTACTGATGACTACAAAAGGGATATCTGTCTATCCCTTTTGTGATCACCAGATTTGGAGGATAGCTATGTTCTGTATTTTTTTTCTGTTGAGAAAGAGTCTTGCTCTGTTGCCCAGGCTGGAGTGCAGTGGCACGATCTCAGCTCACCGCAACCTCTGCCTCCTGGGTTCTAAATATTCTCCTGCTTCAGGCTCCCACGTAGCTGGGATTACAGGCATGCCCCACCACACCTGGCTAATTTTACATTTTTAGTAGAGACCAGGTTTCATCATGTTGGCCAAGCTGGTCTTGAACTCCTGACCTCATGATCCACCCACCTTGGCCTCCCAAAGTGCTGGGATTACAGGCATGAGCCACCACGCCCAGCCAATATATTCTATATCTTAATGGCGATGGTGGTTAATCAGGTATACGCAATTGTAAAAACTCAAGAACAGGTACCCTTAAAATGGGTGCATTTTATTGTAGATGAATTTACACCTCAGCTAGGCACAATGACTCATGCTTGTAATCCTAGCACTTTGGAAGTCTCAGGCAGGAGGATAGCTTGATTCCAGGAGTTTGTAGTTACGGTGAGCTAGTATCACGCCACTGCACTCCGCCTGGGTGGACAGAATGAGACCCTGTCTCTAAACACCCACACCCACAGACACCCATACGCCTCAAAAAGGTTAATTTTAAAGTATATTATCCAGGAACTAATTATTACATTTAGAGGAAATCAGTTTCATTAACTCTTTTCCTTCTCTTTTAGCAACTCATACCATAGACATTTCCCTAATTCCTATAAAACATCCCTGAAAAATGCAAAGGATAATCAGAAAAGACCAAATTTCTACTTTTTACAAAATCATTCACTGGCCTAAAAGGATGTTGTAATAAATCTTGCCTGTGGCTCTTGAAAGTTGACATCAAGTAACTGTACTTTATTGCCCTCAAAGATATTTATTTTAAAAAGCAAAGATTAAAATATATACTAAACCCAATCATGGGATAAAATATAAGTAAATCAAATTTATAAAAATCAGTAGAAAAGTCAGTGTTATCAACTTTACAAAAACAGTAGAAAATGTCAGTGAGGAAGAATATGTAGGTGGAATCCTACCAAAATGAGCAGGCACCAATGCTGCTTTCCTGAAGAGAAAGAAGATTAAAGGCTTTTCTTTTTTTTGTAAAAACATATAAAATCGCTGGGCGCGGTGGCTCACGCCTGTAATCCCAGC
>NW_016107336.1:4859253-4869993 GCF_001604975.1 Cebus imitator
CAGCTACTCAGGAGGCTGAGGCAGGAGAATTGCCTGAACCCAGGAGGCGGAGGTTGCGGTGAGCCGAGATCATGCCATTGCACTCCAGCTTGGGTAACAAGAGCGTAACTCTCTCTTCAAAAAAAAAATATATATATATATATATATATATATAAAATCAGACAAAAATGATACTTGTCTGGCAAATTTTTTTCATGGGCTTAGGGCAGCAGAACTTCACAATTGTCTTGATTTTAACCTAGATAAATGTTCTTAGAATGCTGAAACTTTCGACTTTTTGAGAGGGAGTCTCTCTGTCGCCCACGCTGAAGTGCAGTGGTGCGATCTCAGCTCACTGTAAACTCCACCCCCCAGGTTCAAGCAATTTTCCTGCCTCAACGTCCTGAGTAGCTGGACTATAGGTGCCTGCCACCACATTCAGCTATTTTTTTTTTTTCAGTAGAGATAGGGTTTCACCATGTTGGCCAGGCTAGTCTCAAACTCCTGGCCTCAAGTGATCCACCCACCTCAGCCTCCCAAAGTGCCGACATTAAGGCGTGAGCCACCTCCCCAGCCCAGGAATTTTAAACTCAAAGGAAACACGTATGTCTCAAATAAAAAGATAGCAAGCTTTCCAAGAAGTCTGGATTAATTTTCTCTAATTGTTCTTAGTGTCATGTTTAGGCATCCTAATCATGTTTAATCTTTTGATATGTTCTGTCTGCAAATTTACTTAGGTGATAAATAAGTGTTGTTTCCACCAAGACTAACCATATAAACCATCTAAAACTTTATAAGAATAGTATTCAAATATGAAAAATCATAGGTAGAGATGAATAAGGCTTTTGTTGTATTTGATTCAAATCTCCCACAGGCCATTTTGATGACCAGTATTTCAATAATTATTGAGAGTTCACATGCAGAAATGGTTCTCTAATCCTTACAAAATTTCACATAGCTTTTACTGAGTCAAAAGTTCCATTCTCTTTTTAGCAGCAGGAAGGAAAATAAATTATTACAAGTGACTCAAAACAAAGCAATTTAACTGTGCTTCATTAGTGAGATGTTTTCAGGGCATAGCTATAAAGATATGTGTGATGTTAAATCTCATTACTTAACCAGTAGCCTTATTAACAGGGTTGATCTTGACCTTGCTATTTTAGGTTTGTCTTTTTGGTGATAGATAACACATTACCTTTAGTTATAATTTTAGATTAAGGAATAACCACAAACTCATCAAATTACTTGCTTGTAAAATTAAAAAGAAGTACAATCTTAATTTATTCCTCAAATAGGGAGGTGATTGGATAAAAGTAAGGCTAAAATGGGGCTGGGTGCAGTGGCTCACACCTGTAATTCACAGCACTTTGGGAGGCGGAGGCAGGAGGATCACTTGAGGCCATGAGTTCACTTGAGGTCGGGAGTTCAAGACCAGCCTGGCCAACATGGCAAAACCCCATCTCTACTAAAAATACAAAAATTAGCTGGACATAATGGCGTGTGCCTGCAATTCCAGCTACTGGGGAGGTTGAGGCATGAGAATTGCTTGAACCTGGGAGGCAAATGTTGCAGTGAGCAAAGATCGTACCACTGCACTCCAGTCTGGGTGACAGCGAGATTCTGTCTCAAGACAAACAAGCCAAAAGTAAGGCTAAAATGAAAATTAGCAAAGTCAACTCATAAAAATTATGTTTGTGTGTATATATGTGTTATTTTTTATTTCCATCTCTAAAGTGGCCTAACATAGCAACCTTAGTACCCATGAGAATACCCTGGCACACCCATTAGAATTTGCCTCTAATATCCTTTTTCCCTAAAGGGATTTAGTACCTTGAAACAGTAAATATTTAAGAGTCTGGGCTTTTTTTTTCTTTTCCTGACATTGAGCAGGAGTCTTTCAAAAGTTATGAAGAATAATGAAAAAATTTTTTAAAAAAACCATGATTTAGAAAACTTTTACTGGTCAACTATAACAATCTAAGCATTAAGAAGAAAGGAGGGGTGAATAAGTACAGCATCTCCTAGATCTAATGCCAACACAACACAGTGCTTGATGGTTTCAACATGGATCAGCATGGATTCACTTGACCACATCCTCCCCATCAGATAATTTGGAGAAATGTATCAAAAAGTGTTTTTGTTATCATTATGTGTCTCACTACTTCAGCTTCATCCTTCTGTCTTATGGTTCTTATTATTGCATGAACCATAATAACACACACTAAGAAAAACAGCTAACACTTTTTGAATATTTGCTGTAAATATTCAAAGTACATTATCTATTTTACATGAAGTTGAAAATTAAAGCGCAGTGAGGTTAAGCAGTGTGCCCAAAATCACCCAGCTGGGAAGTGCAGGTGCCAAGATTGGCTGAGGGAGCTTGGGCTCCAGAGTTAATGCTCCTAATGTTGCTTCCTTAATTAGGGAAAGAAAATTCCAAATATTCCAGCAGTACCTAACTTGGTTTAGTAGACACTCTATTCCCTTTTGGTACTAAGCACTTTCTCAGGCAAAAAATAATGTGAGGAGAGAAAAATTTTGGTGAAGGAAGATGTTAAAGATAAAGCAAAACAGAAAATGTCAACAAGACAGAACTTTGACTCGGACTCAACCTCAGCTGAACCTAGTGCCGTAAATTTTTAGATAGTGCTACTGCCTCAAGGCAATATACAATTGTTGTGTTTTCATAATCTTAAAAAAATAAGTAGTTATTCACTCAGTGGTATAAACTACCAAGCACAGAAAAAGGAAAATGCATCACAATGTTAAAAGAACGAGTAAATTGTATTTTATCTCTAGTATCTTATATTTTCAAGGTGTTCAACAGTGAATGGACATCACATTTATTATGAGAAAAACACATTTATTATGTTAAAAACAAAGCTCTTATAATATGAATAAGGAAAGACAGAACTCATCATATGCGTAATTGCTCAAGAATGGAAAACTAAACTTCTCTAAGGCAGAGAAAAGTATCTGAAGCCTTTCTGGAAGAGTGCAGTTTCTGCAAGAGCAGAGATGCCTGGTTATCCATCTCCAGAGTCATAAATGCCACCCCACGCACACTGCCATCAGCAACAACTTCGTATAAGCTGTTTCCCATCTTTTACTCCCCAAAGGAAAGACCTGCACTGTTAGGTTTCCTCCTGCTCTCAACTGGCCAGCGACTGAGCCGTCTGCCTTCCTGCTCTGAGTTCTGAACCAAGAAGGCTCAGCTAAGGGACTCGGACCCGCTGATGTTTGGCAATCACTGTGAGATGTATCACAAGTAACTTGTTAATAAGGTGCTCATTAAATAAGTCTGTAAAAGCTTACTTAATAAAGTCTGTGAAGGTCTTAATAAATGCTTAATAAAGCCTGCAAATGGCTTATTTAAAAATATAAATAAAAACAGATTCGAAGTTATCCCCTGTAGACTGCCATCTTCACATGACTTCCATTCCAGTGTACTTTTTGGACGGCATGCTGAGAACTGCCCACAATGCTGAGAACCCCTGGGGAACTGACAAACTTAGGCACATTATTTGACATGTGTCCTGCAGTGGAGAAAAAAAAAAAATGTTGAAAACTGCCACAAATGGAAGATGCAGAATTAACCCAACAGCCAATTAGGAACCAGAGAACGAAAGTACCCAGAGATGCCCTTACTCACCAGGAGAAAGAAGAGTAAGCAGGCCAGCAGCCCCTGCCACTCACAGGGCTGTCCCAATTCACAGAGCAAAGGACTCCAGGTGCAGGTGGAGGAAGGTGCACTGGCAATCCACCAGTATCTCTCCTTTCTCTCAGGTCTTTCACTCCAGCTCTCTCTCGCTATGATCACAGGAGGAACTTCTCATGCTAAATCACAGGAACGCCAACTACATCAGGTTGGCGTAGGGTCCACCCATCCAGTCTGGGACCACACACCAGCTCTAGGTGTATAGCTCTGGCAGTATAGGAAATGAAACCCTCCGACCGCACAACTTTGCCGAAGATGGAATTCTCTTCCACTAGTTACCTGCACAGAATCTGCAGCTAATGCTGCTATACAGGTTGTGCAGTGAACATTAAAAATGGGAACTCTGTCAAAGACTGGCGACCTCCTGGCTGGGTCAACCACTACTTATCTCATTTAGCTCTAGGCAGCTACAGCCTCTGCCTGTCAGCCCAAGGCAGTGGCAGCCAAAGCTGTAAGGGTTTAGAGCTACATTTGTGCTGCCATTACCGCTAAAAGCCACATGACAGCACAAGGCTATCATCATGTAACAACTTAAGGCAGAAATTAGCGGTCTCAGAGGGCCCAGACTAGAAGCACTAGAACCACCACTGATGTGACAGACACAGCCTAAGGACTCTCTATCCACAGACTCATCTACCTAGGCACAACTCTTATAAAGTCTATATCACATCTTTCATTGTGTTCAACTATAAAATATCTACAAGGCACTTACAACGTACGAGGCATGTGCTAGCTGCTCAGGGAAAGGAAGAGAGAAGAAACAAAAGATAAAAAAGATAAATAAGACAAGGGGCTCTGCTCTCAGGGAGTTTACAGTCTAGAGGGTGTGATAAGCCATTTGCACAGATTCTTTGCAGACATGGAACTGGTCACTATCTTTATTTGGAGCAACAGGTTTTGGCCACATGGCTGAAGGCTCTACCTCCAATTGTGGTATCTCCTGCTTTGTACTCTAGTTATTGGGAGCTGGCCCTTTGCCACCTTAAACATAGTATATACTCACTAAGTGTTTGTTGTACTACTTAATTATATTTATATTTATTGGATATAAGGTTACTAAGGCTTTAGTTAGCATAGGGGATTCATAGACTGCCAATACTACTTAGTCATAAATGATTTCTGAGGGAATGATCGGCTGAAGCCAGTGACACACTGTGTTCAATAATATTAGGTTTCTGTACTTTTATTTTTCTTCCTGAGGGAACTGACTTTATAGTCACCAAACTTATGCTGGGGACTCTTGTTCCAAGGTTTACCATCCTGGAGAGGATGAACTTGATGGCCTCTCTGTTAAAATTCAGAATAGAGAAATATTTTTACTTCCATATCTAGGTCTCTGGCATCCTTAACATGAATATATTTTACTCCGGAACTGTTTATTTTGGAAATCTTTTGGTTTTTGGCATTCATTTGCTGACCAACCAAAATTTGGAAAATATATTTAATAGAAACATTCTAGTTTCCTTTGAAGTGTGTTTAAAAAGTTTTAAAATACACCATACAAACTTAAATGCCTGTATATTTATTTGTGTTTTCTTAAATAAGGGATTGATACATGCTTTCTTGGAACAGTTTTTAATCCATTTATTTAATTTAGGTTTTTGCATACAAAAATTTAAGTTTTTGGCCGGGCGCGGTGGCTCAAGCCTGTAATCCCAGCACTTTGGGAGGCCAAGGTGGGTGGATCACGAGGTCAAGAGATCAAGACCATCCTGGTCAACATGGTGAAACCCTGTCTCTACTAAAAATACAAAACATTAGCTGGGCATGGTGGCGTGTGCCTGTAATCCCAGCTACTGAGGAGGTTGAGGCAGGAGAATTGCCTGAACCCAGGAGGTGGAGGTAGCCAAGATCGTGCCATTGCACTCCAGCCTGGGTAACGAGTGAAACTCCGTCTCAAAAAAAAAAAAAAAAAAAAAAAAAACATTTAAGTTTTTGTGTATAGAAATACATAAAAGCAGGCCAGGCATGGTGAGTCATGCCTGTAATCCCAACACTTTGGGAGGCCAAGGCGGGTGGATCACTTGAGGCCAGGAGTTTGAGACTAGCCTCGTCAACATGGTAAAATGCTGTCTCTACTAAAAATATAAAAATTATATATATATATCAGGATGCTGAGAGAGAAGATCCAATGACTGTGTGAAAGTAAATAGATTTCAGATCGGTTACATGCCTCCGGCAATTTGCCAGCTTCAATTACCAGGTAGTTTTCTTTTCCTTTTCTTTTCTTCTTTTCCCAACTGCTTTCTCTTTACTAATCTTAATGCAATATTTGACTTAAATATCTGCATCCTGGATAGTCCTGGCCATTAAGTGTTAATGACAAGCACCTCCTTTTCCCTAATCCTCTTATTTACTGAATTCTTTCTAAGGATGTTAGTGATAGGCTCAGACAGAAGTATTGAACAGTCATAGGTTATAACCACTTAAAAGCCTTATATCCATTCACCTGAGCAATTTGTCTCCAAAGAGCATACTCTTGGCCACAACGGTTGATAGTGTTTTATAAAACTACTTATTTACAGGTAACTATCAAAACAGCACAAAAGGCAAATAAGAGATTTCCAGGGGAAAAGCTGAGACAAAGTAATTTACAACACTTTTACAAATTTCAATTTTATTTCAGCTAACTTTAAAATAATTGTCGAGGTTATTTCAATACATCAAAATACAAAAAAAAAGATGTAGCCTATCACTCAAAAAATTCAGTGTACATACAAATAACAGAGACTGGCTAACTTTTAAGGGAAAACATCCTTTAGTGATTCATAGTATGGTCTGGCCTGAAGGACCCAAGATGCTCAGAGCTCCAATAGTTGATGTACTATTAGACATCGCAGACACCAGGGACATCTAACTGCACTTCACAGTTCAGGGCTCACATAGCTATGATGATATTTCCAGGAAAAGAGATAATTAATGGCTGACTTCACAAAATTAAATGTATCCAAGGTTTAAATTCTCAGAGTATATCCTTTCTTCTATTCTGGTGTTAATCTGGCCTTTGTTTTATAATAAAATATTAAGATTTAGTTGTGCTTTTTTTTGTTGTTGTTGTTGTTGTTGTTTTTGAGACAGGGTCTCACTCTGTCACCCAGGCTGGAGTACAGTAGTGTAATCATGGCTCACTGCAGCCTAGAACTTCTGGGTTCAAGTAATCTTCTCATTTCGTCCCTGCGCATAGCTGGGATTATAGGTGCATACCACCACACCCGGCTAATTTTTCTATTTTTTGTATAGATGGGGTTTTGCCATGTTTCCCAGGCTGGTCTCAAGCTCCTGGGCCCAAGGGATCCTCCAACCTCTGCCTTCCAAAGAGTTGAGACTACAGGATTGAATCACCACTCCCGGATTGCTTTCGTTTTGGCATGATTACTTAGCATATTTAAAAGAAGTTGGGAACTCTCTGTTTATCCAAATTTTTATTTTTACTGTCTTTTAAAATCCTTATGTCTGGGAACCAATGAGCAAGTGCAGCTAACTGTCACTCTTGGGGGAGAAAAAAAAGCAAAACTAGTTAAATAATAATCTGGCTAGAGAATTAAAAAAAAAAAAAAAAAAAAAAAAAAAAAAAAAAAAGCAACAAAAAAAAAAAAAAAAAAAAAAAAAAAAAAAAAGGCCTGCCGGGCCTGGTGGCTTACGCCTGTAATCCCAGCACTCTGGAAGGCTGAGGTGGGCATATCACAAGGTCAAGAGATTCAGACCATCCTGGCCAACATGATGAAACCCCATCTCTACTAAAAATACAAAAACTTAGCTGGGCGTAGTGGTGGGCACCTGTAATCCCAGCTACTTGGGAGGCTGAGGCAGGAGAATCACTTGAACCCGCGAGGCGGAGGATGCAGTGAGCCAAGATGGTGCCATTGCACTCTAGCCCAGGTGACAGAGTGAGACTCCTTCTAAAAAGAAAAAAAAAAAAATCCTTTAGGATTACAGTAGACCATCGGTTTTGGAAACTACTTCCAATGCATAATTCATATAAAAATGTAGACAAGACTGTAATCCTAGAAAGAGGAATACTATTCCATCAAAGGCAACAATGCTTCAAGGCTTCAAAAAACTTAAAGTGAGATTACCATGCTAATGTTACCTATTTGTACTGTAACTCTTTGTAAGTCTAGATCCAAAAAGCAGATGCTTAAAAGTGGATAAGCCTGCTCAAATTTAACACCCTTATCTTGATACACCTTCCCCACTACCACCCTCCACCCTCTTTATTCAAAACATTATCCTTGAAGAAAGTAATTTTAAGGATCTTCCTCAATGTCATAACGTAACCATTCCCTGTTACAATTTGTATAGTGAATACTAAACTTTCATTAACTGTATAAATAGAAGTAGAGAGCAGAAAGGCAAAACAAAACCAAAAACGGTATTCCATTTAAAAACCTTACAATTACAAAGCTCCAATTACAACTGCAAGTTCAGCTATAAATCTTCACACATTCTCTCTTTAGCTGGGATAATAGATAGGTGGGCACCAAAGGCATCCCTTCTGAGGACTTGTTTTATTAAACACCAGAGCAGAAGGTAAGTATGTTTAAAGGCTTGTTAACCTGTTCGACAAACTATACGTGGGTTTACTGTATGTGGCCCTTCCAAAATCCGGGAAAGATCTTTTCAACACTTGCAAGGGATGCCTATGCAAGTGCTTTCTGGTTTTCCTGAGGTTCCAGCTTCAGATACAGAAATATTTACGGTCATTTGCGGTGGATGTGCAGTCTAGGGAGTGTCTCCCCAAGACAACACAAAAGGTCAACAGCAAAGAGCAAAGCTTCCCTTTCCTCATAGGCTTCCTTCCTGTTCCTTGTCTTTGAGACAGAAAAAAAAAAAAAAAACAAGGCTCCAAACTTTTTCCCCTTAGGGAAATACAAACAGACGTTTCCCTCAAGCCTCTTCTAACAGTAGCCAGTTCATCACACCTACAGATCAGACCCTGAAGAGGCCCCATGGAATCAATAACTACTCTGCTTTTGAAAGAATGGGGAAGAGGGCATAAACCAGAGACACAGACTAACCTGAGTTCATCCCGCAGTGGAAGACAGGAGATATTAGAGATTAACTGGAGTTTGGTAGGGTTGTAACAGAACCCTCAGAAACAAAACATGATGCCCAAGGAAGTTCTAAACCAACAATAAATGTCATTTCTCCACTCCCATACATATATACTTGTTGCATAAAACAGCTGTGTACCTTTAAGAAAACAGCTTAAAAAATCACTGGGTCCCACAAAGAACACAACTGTATAAGATGAAGACTAATTAAAAGATTCAACTCAGATGACTCTGTTATAATGTTCTGGAGACACAGGCAAAGGCTACTACCCATGCCAATTAAGGAGGCATGTATTATGCCTGCAAGGAACCCAGGATTCTCAGCTAGCTGATAAAGACTTCATGCAGCTGCCTTATTTCATTTGACACCTTCCATTCTCACAATAGCTACTGCGTGCAAACCAAGCCTCCCAAGAATGGTGATCCTGACCTCTTCAGTTCACCTAACACACCGGCAAATAGTAAATTAAAATGCAACCCATTTCAGCTCCTGTAAATGTTCCCTACTTACTCTATTTGACTCAACTCTGTATGTAAGTACAGTTAGGATAAATCTGAACATTATGACTTAAAGAAAAAAACCCTTACAGATTCACTCAGCCCTCAATTTTACAGATGAAGAAACTTAGCTGCAAAAGGATCAACAGCTATCTCAAAGATCCAGACCAAGTCAGTGGCAGAAGCAGACAGCACCCAACTTCCCACAGTTCACTATGCCATGCTGCTTCTCCATAGCTCAGATTGGAGCCTCTGCATGGATAGGGTTCCCGTGGCTTTGCTGGAAATGCCAAATCATTATAGGACTGGAAGCCGGGAACTGGGGCCCACAACTCTCAAACCAGAAAGCTGAAAAAGAACCTGTGCCTCCTAACAAGTTGGTATCAGGTGAAGGATAGGCAAGTACCTTGCATCTAGATAAGTTAGGTAATTCTTTCCCCTTTACTGTAATTCAAGTAGAAACAAATAGCAAGATGCGCTTTAATTAAATATATCTACTTAGAGAGTCCTTACGCTGGGAACCCACTAGACCAATGGTTTTCAACCTTGGCCACACATGAGAATCAACAGTCAACCATGTGCATTAGCAGTCTTGGTCATTCAACCTGGTCTAACCTTCCGATGGCTATACCCTCAGACACTGTGGAGCAAAGACAAGTATCTACTTTGTCCTGTTCAGATCTCTAACCTACAGAATTTATAGGTATAATAAAATGGTTTTTTGTTTTTTTTTTTTGACCACTAAGTTTTAGAGTAGTTTGTTAAGCAATAATAGTAACTGAAACACCTGGGAAGATTTTTTTTAAAAAATCCTAGTGTCCAAGGTGCACTACAGCCCAATTAAATGAGAATCTCTGGGGGTAGGATACAGGCATCTACTTTTAAAGCACCCCAGGCAATTCTATGATGCAGCCAAGGTTGAGAACCAAAGTCCAGACCCATGCTGTTTAATACACTAGCCACATATAGCTATTTAAATTTAAATTAATGAAAATACAATTTAAATTCCTTGATCATCCCAGTCACATTTCAAGTGCTCAATGATCACATAGGGCTAGTGTCTGCCATATTGGACAGTGAAGATATGGAACATTTCCATCATCTCAGAAAATTCTACTGGACAGTGCTGCTGGTCAAGATTAGCAGTTCTCAAAGGTTGGTCCTGAGCCACCACCATCAGCATCACCTGGGAGCTTGTTATAAATGCACATTCCTGGCTGGGTGCAGTGTCTCACACCTGTAATCCCAGCACTTTGGGAGGAAGAGGCAGGCAGATCACTCGAGGTAAAGAGTTCGAGAACAGTCTGGCCAACATGGTGAAGCCCCATCTCCACTAAAAAAAAATTAGCCAGGCATGGTGGCAGGTACCTGTAATCCCAGCTACTCAGGAGGCTGAGGTAGGAGAATTGCGTGAATCTGGGAAGCAGAGGTTGCAGTGAACTGAGATCACTGCACTCCAAACCGGGCAATAGAGCTAAGCTCCACCTCAAA
>NW_016107336.1:4870108-4882263 GCF_001604975.1 Cebus imitator
AAAAAAAAAAAAAAAAAAAAAAAAAAAAAAAGAAATGCACATTCCCAAGCTCCATCCTAGGCCTACCAAAACAGAACCTTTCAGGTGGGACCTTCCAGGTGATTCTGATGCACATTCAAGTTTGAATACCACCATCTTGTTACTACTACCCTTACAAAATCATTTTTGCCATGTCCTCTCTCCTACTTAACTATGGAAACTAGCCATTTTGGTACTATTCTGAAAAGATGGAAGATAAAAGATATAATAATATGGCATTTTCCTCCAGTGCAATAAACATACACCTTTCTAAAGAGGACAAAACAATTTCTTCACTAAAATTTTTGCAACAGTGATGCAAAAAGTATGAGTTTTAAAAATTTTCCAGCCAGGTGTGGTGGCTGATACCTGTAATCCCAGCACTTTGGGAGGGTGAGGAGGGTGGACCAGGAGGCCACTTGACACCAGCAGTTTCAAAACAGCCTGGCCAACACAGCAAAACCCCATCTCTACTAAAAATACAAAAATCATCCAGGTGTGGTGGTCCACACCTGTAGTCCCAACTACTCAGGAGGCTACACTGTAGTCCCACTGTGGGGTGGGGTGGCAGGTGGCGGGGCGAGGATTGGGGGACAGTGGTTGCAATGAGCCAAGATTGCCCCACTACACCCCAACCTAAGGGACAGAATGAGACTCCATCTAAAAAAAAAAAAAAAATCCAGCTTTTTTACTAACAAACTGTCTTTATGAATGTAGGTAACTGAGTTGTCTACAGTAGTTACTACCTTCGGTTCAAGCATTTATCTATGCTCTTAAGAAAATTATTGCTTTTACTGTTGAAAGTTCAATAGAAAAGGAATTTGACAAAAGCTTTTAATAACCATAGTAACTGCAAAGAGACTTTACAAAATGCTTTTGGAATATGGGGCATTCTTGAATCAAAGCACTGGGAACACAAAGATAAATCATGTACAGTCCTTGCTGAGAAGAAACCCCAGAGTTGACCTGAGATACAGTTACATCTGAGAAATGTCCTTAACATAAAAGACACCAAAACAAACAAAACAATGTGCTTTAGGGAGAAAACAAAAAGCAGACTATATGGAGAAAATTATCATTAATGTCCTCAGATAGAGACGATACCACAACCAAGAAACAAGAATAAGATGCTTAAAAAAAAAAAAATCACGGCCAGGTGCTGTGGCTGACACCTGTTATCCCAGCACTTTGGGAGGCTGAGGTGCGCAGATCACGAGATCAGGAGTTCGCGATCAGCCTGACCAACATGGTGAAACCCCATCTCTACTAAAAATACAAAAAAATTAGCCAGGCCTGATGGTGTGCACCTGTAATCCCAGCTACTCTGGAGGCTGAGGAAGGAGAATCACTTGAACCCAGGAGGCAGAAGTTGTGGTGAGCAGAGATCACGCTATTGCACTCCAACCTGGGTGACAGAGCAAGACTCTATCTCAAAAAAAAAAAAAAAAAAAAAAAAAAAAAAAAAAAAAAAAAAAAAAAAAAAAAAAAAAAAAAAACTGGAGACTAAAAAAAGAGCTCTTGAAAATTTAAAATGTGATAGCAGAAAAGAAAAATTAAGCATAAGGATTAAACGTAAGCCTTGTAAGATATAGTGGAGGCAATCTCTCAAAAGGTAGGTCAAAAAGACAAGAGGTAAAAAGTAAAAACAAACAAGAAAACCACCAGAGAACCAGTTCAGGAAACTCCATGTCCAAATAGGTGTTTCAGAAAGAGAGAGAGAGACAGAGAGAGAGAGAGAGAGAGAGAAACAAAGAAAAAGTCTTATTAATGAACTAATTCAGTAATTTTTTTTTTTTTCCAGAACTGAAAGACATGAGTTTCTAGGTCATAAAGGCCCACTATTGTGATTTCACAAAAATAAGAAAAAAAAAATTCTAACAGATTCCAGAGGGGAATAAACTAGGTCACATCCAAAGGATCAGAAACCCAAATAACTTCTCAAAAGAAGCACTGAAAGATAAAAGACAGTGGAATAATGTCTTTAAAGCAGAATATGATGCACAGCCACACTATCAATAAAATGAGTAGGTGGAATTGAGATACTTTTCGTAGTTTCAAAAAACTTCACCTTGCAATCATGCTTTCTCAGGAAGCTACTGAAGGATGTGCTCTACCAAATGGAGGCAGGAAACCAAGAAGGGAAGGAAAATAGAAAAACGGGAGATTCCACACAGAAGAGATGTCAAGGAAATCCCCTGAATGATGGTGCAGGAAACCCCAGGAAGGCAACTTCTCCAAGCAGAGAGGGCTGCCAGATCACAACAGAACATGTAAGAAGGGCCAAGGAGAAATGTCTTTCGGAAGAGGAACTCTAGAGAGTACCTGATATGTTTGAAAGCCTTGAAAAAAGATTCAGGCAAGTGGCAGAGAGTGTGGATGTTGAAGTAATATGCATGTAGCAAAAGAAGCAAAATAAAAAAAGAGGAAAAAAGAAACAATTATTAACTCCAGGCAAAACAAAAAGTTTTGTATGACAAGAAAAGAATTAATTGAACAATTCATAGCTCAATGCCAACAATGTTCTGTATAGTCACGTAAATAATGTCAACAGTAAATATAGATCCAACCAAAATTACTATATTGGGAAAACAGGGAGCAGGTGGGAAGAATTTGGGGGTAAGGTAAGAATATATCAGAGAAAGAGAACAAAGAGACCAAATAAAAAAGTAGCACTACCAGCATGTTATTCAGAAGTAGGGAGGGAAATTCCAAAATAATGAACTAAAACCACTAAAAGTGATTGCCCCTGGAGAAAAAAATGAAGAGGGGGACTTTCTTTCTTTCTTTCCTTCTTTCTTTCTTTTTTTTTTTAATAAAGCCTCGTAAATTATATAACTACTTCACACTTTAAACTGTGTACACTGGTTTAAAAAAAAAAAACCAGGGTCCAAGCTTTTACCCACTAAATCTATGTTTTTCAAAATATAAGTTTGTGACTCATTAGTGGGTTGAGAAATAATTCAGTAAGACATCGTCATCATTTTTTAAAAAATGAATTCTAATGGGGGATAGAAAAGACACTGCATATAGTTATTTTTTTCATGAACCTTTAAAATATACCTATCCACATATACAGATTCTTAACGTAAAGTGTATTTTTAACTGTTGACTGTCAACAAAATAATATAAAATCATCACTCTAAACTACACTGTATTATAATTACTTTTCGTTTTTGTCTTTCTCTTTTCTTTTGAGGAAGTCTCACTCTGTTGCCAGGCTGGAGTGCAGTGGCGCAATTTTGGCTCACTGCAAACTCTGCCTCGCAGGTTCAAGTAATTTTCCTGCCTCAGCCTCCCAAGTAGCTGGGACTACAGGCATGCACCATTACACCCAGCTAATTTTTGTATTTTTAGTAGAGACGGGGTTTCACCACGTTGGCCAGGATGGTCTTCATCTCCTAACCTCGCGATCCACCCACCTCAGCCTCCCAAAGTGCTGGGATTACAGGGGTGAGCCACTGCGCCCGTTTCTTTGCTTTCTTACAATTAGGTCTGTAATATGGGCAGACTGAAGAATAACAACACAGAAAAGAGAATTCAAAGTCCCACAGGTGATTGTATAATGTGGAATATTACTGCTTCTTAGGCGACTTGTCTTTCTAGTTATGTATGACTTTCACTAATATTTACATCTCTGGTCTACAAAGACACTGGAGCCAAGGTACCATCCTAGAAGTCTTTAGGATGGCCAAAGAAGCCAGCATGGAAATAAAAACTTGCAACATATACAGACCAAATAGCCCTTATCCAAAATGCTTGGGACCAGAAGTGTTTTGGATTCCAGATTTTCAATTTTTCTTGAATTTGGAATATATGCATTATATACTTACCAAATGAGCATTCTTAATTGAAAAATCCAAAATCCAAAATCCAAAAAATATTCCAGCAAGTGTTTCCTTTGAACATCATGTTGGCACTCAAAAAGTTTTGGATTTGAGAGTTTCTTTGTTTTTTTGTTTTTTTTTGAGATAGGGTCTTGCCTCACTCTGTCACCCAGGCTGGAGTGCGGTGGTGTAATCAAGGCTCACTGCAACCTCCGCTTCCCAGGTTCAAGTGATTCTCCTCCTGAGTAGCTGGGATTATGGATGTGTGCCTGTGTCTTTTTTTTTTTTTTTTTTTAAAGTAGAAATGGGGTTTCACCATGTTGGCAAGGCTGGTTTCGAATCCCTGACCTCAGGTGATCCACCCGCCTTGGCCTCCCAAAGTGTTAGGATTACAGGTGTGAGCCACCGCACCAGGCCCCCAGGAATTTGGAGCATTTTGGATTTCAGATGTTCAGATAGGTATGCTCAACTGTTAGTGAATATACTAGGAAATATTTACAAAGTTGATTAAGAGGAATCTTTCTTCCACTGACCCTCCCTCAGATGATTTACAAGGTGTATTGTTCATTCTGCCATATGGAAAAAATGAACAGGAGGCTAAAAATGTTGATGCTCTTCTACTGAGAGCCCATATTTAGCCCAACATTTTATTTTTATGCAGTAGGCTAGATATAAACTTTATTTTGGAGTCTTACCTTACAATTCATTTACATAAAAAAATTAAGAACAAAAACTTCTGTAGAAAGCAAGTTCCACTATATTCTTTTCACAGCATAGCATCACTTCCTAAAAGTCATGGGGATTGAACCCATAAGCCAAGCATCTATATTTTTAAAAACCACCACCATTCACACTGAAAGTAAAAAAGAATGAGTATTAATATGCTGATATTAAAAGATATCAAAGATATTTCTTAAAATATGTAAGATACTTATTTGTGTATATATTTGTGCATATTAAAAATGAACATATATATCTCAAAAAAAGGCATGAGAAATAAATGACTGTGGCTACCCATTTTCAGAGAGGTGAAGTGATGGGCAAAGTAGAGATGATAGTGGGATGAAGAGAAAGACGTTTCACTGTGTATGTCACCCTTTTTAGCAAGTTAGGGATTCTCATTCCATCACCCCCTTCACCCCACTCCATCCCTTCGCCCACACCCACTCCACCCCCAGAACTGTCTTGCCTCTTTTTTTTTTTTTGAGATGCAGTCTCACTCTGTTGCCCAGGCTAGAGTGCAGTGGCACGATTTCAGTTCATGGCAACTTCCACCTCCAAGGTTCAAGCAATTCTCCTGCCTTAGGCTCCAGAGCAGCTGGTATTATAGGCACACACCACCACACTCAGCTAATATTTCTATTTTCAGTAGAGACAGGGTTTCACCATATTGGCCAGGCTGGTCTCGAACTCCTGGCCTCAAGTGATCTGCCCGCCCTGGCCTCCCAAAGTGCTGGGATTACAGGTGTGAGCCACCTCACCCAGCCCAGAGCTGTCTTGCTTCTGAATCATGCTCCACACCCACACTCACACACATACAATCACCCTGAAGCAATGTGGCAGGTATGCCTTCACTTTCATTGGCAAAGGACTCTCTCTTCATCTTGCAAAAGTGAACCTATACCCTCAGCATCCATAAGACCACACAAACAGCACCTGTCTTGGCAGGTTGCCAGGACCTTGGGTAGCATCCACAGCCCCTCCTCAATGTTCCCATCACATTTGCTAAGCCCTTGCTATATGCCAGGCAGTATGCGGGAGCAAGAGGCACAAAAAGAAGTAGGACAAAGTACCTGCCTTCAGAAGGGAGCTCACAGCCTCAAGGGAGAGAAAGAGGAGGAAATAGAGAATTTCAAAATTATGTGGTCCATGAAATGGCAAAAGTATACCCCAGTGTAATTTACCACATTGTATTATAACTATTTTTTCTTCTCTCTCCCCACATCTCTCCAAGGTGAGTGACTCTGGTGTAGATACTGGATCCACAAGTACCTCTGAATCCTCTATGCAAAGCATGGTACTAAAATGATCTGAACTTCATAAATGTCTCCTGGATAGCAATGCAATGGTATTTTAAGAAACAAATCCACATGTCTTAATGTTTCAGAATGGGGATCAGTATACATATCAACTACTAACCTGGATGCATGCAATGTATTACAATATTAGAATTTCAGTACCGAAACAAACATCTTTAACCTCAGAGGTCCTCTGATCTTTTAGTCCTAGCTACACAGTCTTGGCTTTGGTTTTGTAAAATGGGGAAATGATGAAAGCCTACACCATCTGTTTTCTTCCCCTGGACATCAGTGCACTCTCACTTGTTTTTACCGGTAAGACTGAAAACTTTCACCCACTAACTTTGAATTTCTACCCATAGTTAATTCATTGGTAATTTCTTGCAACTTTCAGAAAAACAGTAATCCCCAATTTGACACAGGTTTGGCAGTACGCATTTAAAGACCTCTTACACTTCAAACCTTGGACTTATAGATATGAAACATAGTAACATTCTCCATCTTCTACTCTTTACCTTTGCTCTGCCCTGAACACTATCTAAAAACCAATGACAGCAATGCTTGCAAACATAGCATGAAACATTGTTGCAGTTAATCAGCCCAGAGCCCAAGGGAAAAATTTTCTATTTTTAAAGGCACTGTTACTTTAAGGAAAAAGTCTGTGGAGAAACATGAAACCAAGCTGCACAACGAAAAAAAAAAAAAATGCATTTGGTGTCTTCATCTGTGCAAAGACAGTTCTAATGTACCAGGAGCACGGTTGTGTTGACTCCTCAGTTCGTCTGTAAATGAAATGACCGGTACTAGGGCAGAGTCCCATAGAAAGCTCATCTGCTACTCGAAGAATTAGATCTGCCAGAAGGTCAAAACACAACAGTACCCACATTTCAATGCTATTTTTATAGCTCCAGATGAGGGACTATCCCACTAAGTAAGCAGATGAACAGATCCTAAAGTCACCCTTCAAATCTTTACCTAAAACATCCCGATTAGTAACTAACGTGGTTCAGCCTGAAAAATGATCAACTGATTACTTAGCATTTGGAACCAACTATCCACAGTTACGGGTTGTATCCAAATTCCACAAAATCAAATCTGTTTCTCTTCACGAATGACAACACTTCATGTCACAAAACAGTAGCCAACAGTCGCACTCCTTATGGAGTGACAAGGAGCAGGTGCCAACAAGGAAAACAAGCAGGAGCTACACAACCGGAGCTACAAAACATTTTACCTGTTACCCCAGACGGCTTTCAAGAATCTGACCCAACAGAATTGTTTCCCTAAACAGTATAACAATACCCAGTTTAGGGGGGGAAAACATTCGTTGGTGATATGGACATCTAATCTAATCTGTAAATATTTAATGTACTCAAGGAGTTTACTATCACCATAAAATAAATTATCCACACTGCTATAAATGCATCTAAAAATACATCCATTACCAAACAACATTCAGTGTAACGTACAATAAATACGACATTCAGTGTTAAACACGTTTTAAATATAGCTGAGCTATTTAATATCACCATCAGACTCTGCTAAAGGTAGCAGAATGTTTGCAAACTGGATAAAAATTGCTATGCTCAACACGAAAAGCAAAGAATCCCCAATCTTACCTCCTCATGATTTCTTTCCCCAGATTTGACAAAACTGAGCTTGAACACCACACATTATAGAATGGAGGCATTGCTTAATAATGTCACAAACCCTGCTTCAGACTCTCTCGTCAATGAAAATCTCTAAAGAATGAAATTCACTAAATTGTAGTCCATCGATCAACAGGTGATTCTTAGAAACAGAAACTCATTCATTTCCAATGAAAATTAATTTTGTAAACTCTCCCGTTTTTTCACATACGGATATTTACAAGCTACCGCATTATTATACTGAATGAATTCCAACTGATTTCTTCTCAGAGGCTTACTAGAAAAATGCCAAATATTCAAATTATTTTGGGGCATTATCCCATACTGCTGCATGGAACAGAACAGAATTAATAAGGACCCAACAGTTACCACTTTTCAAATGCAAATATGTTGCCTTCTAGTAAATACAGACCCTTTTAGAACATCCCTAAGTGTCTATACAGTTCAGGGCTCTACTTTTGTCTCCTTGAAAATCAAAATTCGCGCATTACATTGAGGCATTATCTCAACTCAGCAGCAGGAACTAAAATAGATATTAACTAGTCCAGCCTGAGTCTGCAGCATACAAGACTCTTTGCTTCATTTTTTTCCTCCCATTTTACACACACTGTCCCTCAACAATTCTGCCAAAGGAAACAAACGCTGCAGTGATTAAAAGAATCACGGGCACTGGGTTCCACGAACAATGAGGCTGTGGGCTGGCCCCCTGCGCGCCTCAGGCCTCAGTTATCCCGTCTGTAAAATGTGGCCGCTGGACGATTCACCTCTGGCGTCCCGTCCGGCCCTCTCCCTCCCGGGTGCCTCGCAGCCCGCCAGGTCTCAGCTGACTGGTGCTGGCCGTGGCCAGGGTGCCCTGCCTGCCGCCGCTCTAGATGGAGGGGAAGGGGGCGAGGGAGGAGAGGAACTTGGACTTGCAACGGCTTCAAACAGGAGCGGGCGACAAACTTGAAGCCGCCTTCCTAACAATAGGAACGAGCACTCCCATTTTCCTGGCTCAAACTTGCAGGACCCCGCGAGGCTGGATCCTCCCCAGCCGCCCTCTCGGAACCCGCCGCACCTTTCTCCCTGTTTGGTGTTCGAAGGAGGAGGGTGCAGGACCGTCTGATTGCCTTCCATCTCCACCACGCACTTGGTGTTCAGTTCCAGTTCTGAAAGCACAGAGGGACGGGGACGTTGCAAAGTCCAGCACCCGCGCCTCCAGCCCGCGCGGGGCTCCGTCCCGGGAGGCGGCCGAGCCTGGAGACGGCGCCCCGGGCACCGCGGCCGGCGCGGACACCGCCTCCGCCCCGGGCCCCCGGCCCCCGGCCCCCGGCCCCGGCCGCGCTCTCGCCGCCCCGGCCCCGCAGTTTCCGAAGTTGCCCCCGCCCTCAGCCCGAGCAGAAATAAAACCGAGCGGAAAGCTCCTCACCTCGTCGGTTCATGGGCCGGACCCGGACGGCAACTTTTACCTTGGTATCCGACATGTTGGCTGCGCTCGCCCAGCCGCTCGCCGCGCCCGCTCGGCCCGAGGCGGCCCCTCACGCGCTGCGCCGCCGCCGCCGCAGCCGCGCGCCCCCCGAGCGCGGCCGCCGCCGCTCCGCCGTGAGCTCCGAGAGGCAGCGCCGAGGCGCGCGGGCCATCCCGGGGGAGCGCGACGCGGGGCACGGCCGCGGCCCGGGGAGGGGCGGGCGCGCGGGGCGGGGCGCGGCGGCGGCGGCGGCGGCGGCGGCGGGCGGGGAGGAGGCCTCGCCGCCGGGCCCAGGCGCCGCTTTAGCCGCGCGGCCCCAGCCCAGAGCGCAGCGCCGCGGCCCCTCGCGGCTGCCCCGGGCCCGGCCGCGCCGCCATGTTCCGCGCCCGCCGCCCGCCGCCCGCCGCCCGCCGGGGCTCGGGAGAAGCCGGGGTCGGCCGCGCGCCGCGCCCCCTGGAGCGGCGGGACGGCAGTGTGGGGAGCGGCGAGCGGCGGGCGCTCAGGGGTGGCGGGAGTCCGGGGCCTGGCGCATTGTTTCCCCAGGGGACCTCCCAGGCCAAGCCGGCACCCGCGCCCGCCGGGCCCCCCGGACACCGCCTTCTGGGGCCGCTGCCAGCCGGAGTCCCGGGGCGGCCGGAAGGGCCCCGGCTCGCCGCGCAGGGTGGCCAGGCCTTCCCCGCCGAGCCCCGGCACGCCGCCCCCTCTGTCCCACACGGAGCCTGCAGCGATGTTTTAAGATCTCCGTGGTGAACCGAGACTAAAAATGAATCTGTGAATCCACCACCGAAACAGTGTGTGTTTGTAAATCGTGTTCTTCCTTCCCTTCTCGGCCTCTCCGGTCGTGGGAGGGCTGTCAAGTGGACTGGGAGGGCCATTAACTCTTACATAAGAATTTAATAGCAACGGATTCTGTCATCCTGCCAAACGCAGACCTCTCTGCCAGGGCGGAACTGGGCGAATCGGATTTATTCTATTTGGTTCAACAAGTGCTTAGGGGGCGCTCACCGAGTGCCAGGCATTTTGAAGCGTACAGAAGTAAAAAAAATCCAGAGTTTAGATCCAGGAATCTTTTGATTTTGCTTCAATCTAGAAATCCACTTACTGGAAGATGCACTGAGGTCCTACTGTGTGCAGGGTGCTGTGGAGGTCACACAAAAACATGAATAGCATGATGCAGAAGCACACGCTAAGGTGAAGGGAGGGCGTGGAGACATTACGTTAGACAGTGTGCGGCAGGTGCTAGGAGAGGCTCCGTCTGCCTCCAACAGGTGCCAGGCTATGAGCCTGACTTTAAGTGATGCTGCCCTTCACCTTTGAACAACACAGGTTTGAACTGCACGAGTCCACTTACACGTGGCTTGTTTTCAATCAAAGTCTGATTGAGAATACAGTATTCGTGCTCTGGCACGGTGGCTTATGCTTGTAATCCCAACACACTGGGAGGCCGAGGCGAGAGTATTACTTGAGACCAGGAGTTTGAGACCAGCCTGGGTAATGTAGAGAAACCCCATCGCTACAATAAATAAATAAATAAATAAATAATAGCCGGGCAGGATGGCAAGTGCCTGTAGTCTCAGTTACTGGAGAGGCTCACTGGAGCCTGGAAGGTCGAGGCTGCAGTGAGCCATGTTCACACCCCTACCCTCCAGCCTGGGCAACAAAGCAAGACCCTGTTAGAAAGAAAAAAGAAAAAAGAAAAAGAAAGAGAGAGATAGAGAGAAAGGAAGGAAGGAGGGAAGGAAGGAAAAAGAAGGGAGAGAGGAAAGGAAGGAAGGAAAAGAGAGAAAGAAAAGCGGAAAAAAGGAAAGAGGAAAGACAGGAAGGAAGGGAGGAAGGAAAAGACAGTATTTGGCACGGTTCAAAACGGAGACATCCAACTTTTCCTCTTTGCAGGTTCTGCAGAGCTGACTGTGGGACTTGAGTATGCATGGTTTTGGATGTTCCCGGAACCAGTCTTCTGCGTACACAGAACGACAACTACTTCAGCCCTACCTTATTGTGGATCCAGCTGTCTCAGTCCGCCTCTGAAGGACCTGTTGCATCTTTCCTCCTCTCCATTCCTACTGCTGCAATCTCACTTTGTCTGTTCATTCACCTGTTCAGCAAATGTGTTCTGAGTACCCTACTACGTTACAAACACAGTTGTAGGCTTTTGGCTACAGGCTCTTAGCTGTTGCTGAGAAAAAGAGGTGAAATTTCCAGCCCTCTGGGGCTAACAATCTAGGTCTGTGTCTACCTCTTCACTTTTGGGCTACTGAGACATCCTCTTAACCTTCCTAGCTTTGCCTCCTGTAATCTTTCCTAAATCCGGCTTCCAGACCGATTTTTCACAAAATTAAAATTTTATCCTTTGATCATGCATACTATTCTACTGTTCAAAAACGTCTCTGGCCTACCGTATTTAATATTACCTCCCACCGCTCCTGAAATTCTTGACTTCATCCAGGACCTATTCACAACCAAGATGCCATCCCTATGCTAAGCCATTATTCTGGCAGTTTCTACCAATGGGAATTGTAGAGGGTTGAATTTGTGTCTCCCAAAAAGTATGTACAAGCCATAACCTTCTGTACCTGTGAAGATGACCTTATTTTGAAACAGGGTCTTGGCAGATAAGTTAGGATGGGGCCATGACGGGTTAGGATGGGCCCTAAATCCAATGACTAGTGTCTTTATTTATTTATTTATTTATTTATTTATTTTTGAGATGGAGTCTCCCTCTATCACCCAGGCTGGAATGTAGTGGTGCGATCACAACTCACTGCAACCTCCGTCTCATAGGTTCAAGCCATTCTTCTGCCTTAACCTCCCAAGTAGCTGGGATTACAGGTGTGTGTCACCATCCCCAACTAATGTTTGTATCTTTAGTGGAAATGGGATTTTGCCATGTTGCCCAGGCTGCTCTCAAACTCCTGACCTCAGGTGATCGCCCCCACCTCGGACAGCTGGACTGACTAGTGTCTTTATTAGAGAAAGAAGAGGGAGATTTGGACACATAGGGAGGAAGGCCATGTGAAGACAGAGGCAGAGATTGGGGTGATGCAGCCACAAGCCAAGGAATGCCAAGGTTTGCCAGGAGCCCTCTGAAGCTAGGAACAGTAAAGAAAGCCTCCAGTGGAAACACAGCTCTACTGACACCTTGATTTGTGACTTCTAGACACCAGAGCTCTGAGACATTAAATTTCTTTTTTTTTTTTTT
>NW_016107336.1:4883019-4893198 GCF_001604975.1 Cebus imitator
TCTCCTCTCTCATTCTCTGCCAGATCATGAAAGCCTGGAGTGCCTAAGAAATTTCATGTTTATTGTGAAGGCAATGGGAACTGAATGAAGCGTTTGGATTTGGAGCCAGGGATTGACATATTCAGAGCATTGATTCAGGGTAATTAATTTGGCAACACTGTATCTGTCCTGAAGGCTATTGTACTCATCCAGATGAGAGGTGATGATAGCGTGAACAAAGCCAATGATAGCGCAAATGAAGCAGAAGGAGCAGATGCAGGACTTATTGCAGTGAGAAAAGTGGAACAGTTTAGCAACCAATGGGATGTGAGAATTGAGGGAGGCAAAGGATTGCAAGTGACTGAGAAAGGGACTGGGAGGATGATGGCCCATAACACCATGAATGGATGAGAAGAAGAATAGGTCTTAAGGTGAAAGGGGCATGATTCTTTTGGCATTACAGGTTAAAAAAAAATAGTTCCTGGCCAGGCACGGTGGCTCATGCCTGTAATCCCAGCACTTTGGGAGGCTGAGGCAGGCGGATTATGAGGTCAAGAGATCAAGACCATCGTGGCCAACATGGAGAAACCCTGTCTCTACTAAAAATACAAAAATTAACTGGGTGTGGTGGTGCATGCCTGCAGTCCCAGCTACTAGGGAGGCTAAGGCAGGAGAATTGCTTGAACTGGGAGGTGGAGGTTGCAGTGAGCTGAGATCACGCCATTGCACTCCAGCCTGGCACCTGGTGACAGAACGAGATTCTTGTCTCAAAAATATATATATATATAGTTCCTACTGGTTCTTTGCAGAGTGACTCTTCTTTCTGCTTTCCCAACCCTCTCCAACTTTACAGTTGCAGATTAGTCCTCACCTCTTCTATGAAGAATTTACTAGGCCAGGCATGGTGGCGCATACCTGTAATCTCAGCACTTTGAGAGACCAAGGCAGGTGGATCACTTGAGTCCAGGTGTTTGAGACCAGCCTGGCCAACACAGTGAATCTCTCTGTCTCTACTAAAAATATAAAAAATTATCTGGGTGTGGTGGCACATGCCTGTATTCCCAGCTACTTGGGAAGCTGAGGCATAAGTTGAGGCATAAGAATTATTTGAACCTGGGAGACAGAGGTTGCAGTGAGCCAAGATTATGCCACTGCACTCCAGCCTGGGTGACAGAGTAAGACTCTGCCTCAAAAAAGAAAAAAAAAAGAGTTTACTAAACAACTCTTTTCTTTTTCAAAACAGTTTAGCCCTACATCATTAGGACTTACATTTTTTTAGAGTTTGGAGGTGACTTTGGGAGTCCTGTGAACCTTTTTCCAATAGCCCCCAAAGTGGCCACCCGTTCTCTGCTTGAATTCTGGTGACAGAGTGCTCAAATTTGAAGAGAAGCTGAACTCAGCCGGGGACTTACCAAGTTCTTTGCTTAGGAAAGGCCTCCATGAAGAATCAGATTTGCATCCCCAGGGCATTCCACCTATTGACAGAAGTGCTGCCTCCTCATGCTTCCCACTCCAAATCTAACTCCTTTTTTTTAATCTTTTTTTTTTTTTTTTTGATGGAGTCTTGTGATATCACCCAGGCTAGAGTGCAATGGCACAACCTCAGCTCATTGCAAACTCCACCTCCCGGGTTCAAGTGATTCTCCTGCCTCAGCCTCCCCAGTAACTGGGATTACAGGAGTGCACCACTACGCCTAGTAAATTTTTTGTATTTTTAGTAGAGAAAGGGTTTCGCCATGTTGGGCAGGCTGTACTCAAACTCCTGACCTCAAGTGATCCACCTGCCTCGGCCTCCCAAAGTGCTGGAATTACAGGAATGTCCCTCCTGGTCCAATGAGCTGTATCCAGCAGGTTACAATCCTATAGCACAAATATGGCTGCCGGAAGCCTGGGTGGCAAGGAGTGGCATGCCAGGGAACAAGGAACAGCAGTTCTCAGAAAAAGTAGGCTGTTGTGTGTCAGGCATATCTTCAAAAATTGTCCACTACAACCTGTGTGGCAGGAGTTCAGATTCCCATTTGTTACTCATGAATCAGTTGAAGATTAAGGGGGTTAAACAGCTTGTTTCAGGCTACATGTAAGTGTGAGAGGTAAGATTCAAACACAGCCTATCCAATTCCTCAGCCTTGCTTTATTATAACTTGCTGTCAGGGGAGGGTGGCCAGGGCAGTTTAAGGAATGTGTTATGTGGCAGATTGTTTTTTCCAAAAAGGACTCCCGCCCCACATGCTGTTCTTAAAATATAACTTTGATATTTCCACTATTGAGATAAAGGGTCTATGGTCCTCCCTTTGAATCTGGGATGCCTTGTGACCAGGCCAGAAGTGGTACTATAGGACTTCTGGGATTAGGCCATAGGATATTATATAGCTTCCATAGATACTCTTGAAATACTCACTCTTGAAACCCAGCCACCAGGCTGGAAGGAAGCCCAAGCCTACCCCTGCAGAAAGACCATGCAGAGAAATCTTGAGACAACTGAGAGACAGAGATAGAGATAGAGATGATGATGATGATGATGATGATAGAGAGAGAAAGAGAAAGAGGCCTGGCCAGCTCCATCTCTCCAGCCCCACACTGTCCCAGCTCCAGCCACCATCTGACCGAGATCTCATGAAAGAACCACAGTTAGAACTTCCCATAGAGCCCTTTTCACATTCTTGACCCACAGAAACAAGGAGAGATGATATGATTGTTGTATTTAAAATTTTTATTTTAATTAATTTATTTTTGAGACAGAGTTTCACTCTGTTTCCCAGGCTGGAGTGCAGCGATGCAATGTCAGCTCACTGAAACCTCGACCTCCCAGGTTCAACTGATTCACCCACCTCAGCCTCCTGAGTATCTGGGACTACAGGCACACACCACTAGACTGTTGTTTTAAGCCACTACATTTTGGGGGATGGGATTTACTACAACAGTAGCCAGAACAGCATGTTCTGGGGGAATGGAAGTCTTCAGAAGGACATGAGAGCCAGCCTCAAGTACCTGAGGGGCTTCAGTAGAGCAGAAGATAGATTTGGAGGCTGGGAGTGGTGGCCTGCCTTGCTGTGCCAACCACACTTAGATTAGAATCTGGTACTTGGTAAGGGTTAAATAAGCATCTGATGGTATCACCGTCACCATCATCATCACTACATTTGTTATTTGCTGATCCAGAACTCCCTTCATTGAGCATAAATTACCCAATATTATTCAGTAGATGTGACCCTATCATATTTCTTAAGTGCCCAAGGCATGCCTCAACATGAAATGAAAAGCAGTCCTTAAAATAATCTCCACGAGAATAAGCCTCCCTCAACATATCAGTGTCCAATTAGATCTCCCTGGAGCCCCTTAGAAGTACAAATTACTGGCCGGTGCAGTGGCTCACACCTGTAATCCCAGCACTTTGGGAGGCCAAGGCAGGCAGATCACATGAAGGTGATCAAGATCAGCCTGACCAACATGGTGAAACCCCATCTCAACTAAAAATTCAAAAATTAGTTGGGCATGGTGGCGCATGCCTGTAGTCCCAGCTACTTGGGAGGCTGAGGCAGGAGAATGGCTTGAACCCGGGAGGCAGAGGTTGCAGTGAGCTGAGATTGCACCATTGCACTCCAGCCTGGGCAACAAGAGGGAAACTCCATCTTAAAATAAATAATATATATATAAAAGAAGTACTAATTACCCAATTGGGGCCACAGATGGAACCTCTTGTCCTGATGCAATTGGCTCTTCAGGCTAATTTACTAGGAAGGGGGTGAACACCTAAAAGAAGGCACCAGAAGGCTATGGAGGAGATTTGGGGAATTCCAAACCTCACACTTTGTCAAATAAAAATTTGCCAACTAAAAAGTATTGTCAGGCGCGGTGGCTCACACCTGTAATCCCAGCACTTTGGGAGGCCGAGGCTGTCAGATCACCTGAGGTCAGGAGTTCACGACCAGCCTGCCCAACGTGGAGAAACCTCGTCTCTACTAAATATACAAAATTAGCTGGGCGTGGTGGTGCATGCCTGTAATCCCAGCTACTTGGGAGGCTGAGGCAGGAGAATCACTTGAACCTGGGAGGTGGAGGTTGCAGTGAGCTGAGATCACGCCATTGCAGTCCAGCCTGGGCAACAAGAGTAAAACTCCACTAAAAAAAAAAAAAAAATTAAAGTGAACACAGAGGAAAGCAGAACAGAGAATATGGAGAAAGATTTATGAATGACACTATGAGATTCGGATTCCTTGGCCTGTTCACTTGTGTGAGCTAAATTCCTTTTCTTCTTTATTAAAAGAAGATTGATTGATTCGTTACTAATTGTAACTAAAAAAAGCCTATTTAATAGTACTGAAAATGACTATTCGTGAAATTTAGGGAATTAATATTGACTAGCAAACCATGTTAAGGAAAAAAAAAAAATTAAGTAGTTATTCATCGAAGAAGGAGTTACAGACTGTAGACCAGGAATTTTAACTGGTCGGACCTCTTCAGGAGAATCTGGAACTTTCCAATTCACCTATGTTTGTGATTTTTTTCTTTTCCCTGCTTATTTAACTAAAGTGATCAGAAAAAGAAGAAAAAAGAAAAAGCTAAGAGGATTTGAGGACTTTTCTATCATGACAACAGGGAAGTTTGGGATGCTGGACAGTGTCCCATTTTGGAGTCAGCGAGGAGAAGCTGAGTGTGGGCCCACTGCATATAGGTAAAGGCCCATCAAAGAGCTGGCCCAGCCTGGCTAGAGACCCTGGACCGGGGCTGAGCTATGGAAAGATGGGTAAGGCTTCCTTGACAGAGCACTCTGGCCCAGCCATCAGCCATCCCTACAACGCCCACAGATCACCAGATGCCAACGAATACAGCCACACATACTAGTCACTAAGACGGCCCTGGTCTGTGTTCCTTTGTCAGTAAGAGCTTGTTAGCACAGCTTTCCTCTAGAAACTGGAAACACCATGGGTTCTGAGGAACTGGCAGACAACTGATCGATAACAAACATCCCAATGACTCTGGAATCATCTCATTTCAGATGTAAGACTAAGTTCCAAAACTATTTCAGTCAGAAGTAGCAAATCAGGCTGCCAGGCTGATCTAAAAATTGCTAATGTCTTAAGTCTGCAGAGAATCAAAGGATAATCATAGAACAGGCAAACACTTTTAAATAAGAGGCTTCCTATAAATCTAGTTTAACAAGTGCATGAGTCAGCCTAGGCTAAGTTATGACATGGTGACCAACAACCCTTGAATTTCAGCGACTTACGAAAGCTATATGCCCTACATGCATGGCTTGTCCATAACAGCCTGCTTGCTTCTGGTTCTGCTTCTATCATTTTCTTTCTGAGTCCCAGGCTGACAAAACAGCCCCTGCTGAGACAACACTGGTTTTGTAACAGAAGGAAAGGAGAAGGTGGCAGACCACACAATAGCTCCTCAAGTTTTGCTCAGAAATGGTACACATCCCTTCTCAGTTTTTACTGGACAAAGCAAATCACGTGGTCTTGCCAAGCATCAATGGGACAGAGACAAAGAATTCTCCCCCAGGGAGGGACTGCAAACCATCTATCACAAGAAAATTTATATTTCACAACAGTTAACAGTAGATAACTTTTATTAAACACTGACTACTTACCAAGAATTGTTCTATTACTTAATCCTCACAATAATCCTAAGAGGTACACACTATTATTGTCATCCTTTATTATAATTGACTGGTAAAAAGTAAAGAGACAGTATAAGCAACTTGCCCAAGGTCACATACCTGGGAAGTGACGGCCTTGGGATCTAAATGCAGTTCTTCAAAAACCACGGCTCTCACTTCTACACTGTGACTGCTTTAGATGTGCTTTCCGAAATAAAGCTGCCAACCTACGTAATCGTAACATGCATGTGAGTGGTTTTTCTAAGGGTGATAATGGATTTGCCTTGACTCATTTATATTTTTCTGGCACAAAAAAATATAAGCAATATAAACAATACTAGGTTAGTATTATGCTTTACAGTTCAATGCAATATGTATTCTCCACAAAAGAGTTACAAAATTTGTGGGAGATAGAAAAGGTGATAATCCTTTTGACAGAAGTAAGGGGTAGGCCAGGCACGGTGGCTCATGCCTATAACCTCAGCACTTTGGGTGGCTGAGGCAGGTGGATCATCACCTGAGGTCAGGAGTTCAAGATCTGACCAACTTGGCAAAACCCCGCCTCTACTAAAAATACAAAAATGAGCTGAGCAAGGTGGCGCACACCTGAGTCCCAGATGCTTGGGAGACTGAGGCAGAAGAATCACTTGAACCTGGGAGGTGGAAGTTGCAGTGAGCCAAGACTGCTCCACCACATTCAAGCCTGGGCGACAGAGTGAGATTCTATCTCAAAAAAAGAAGTAAGGGGTAAAGGAAATTGGGCTCAGAGTGGCAAAGTAGGAAAAGCAGACTTTGACGTCAGACCCACTGTGGTTTGTTTTCCAGCCTCTGTAACTTTTTTTTTTTTTTTTTTNAAAAAAAAAAAAAAAAAAAAAAAAATTAAAAAGTGCTGACAGACTAAAGAAAAGGCTGGGTTAACTGAGCACATGGGATGAGCATACAGGGGAGAGACAGTGGTCAGCATACAGAGGAGGGAGAGAGTCAGTCACAGGTGGTGGCACACTGAGGAAAGGAGAGAATTTGGTATTTTCAGGTCTTGTGTGTGGTGGGAGTTGGTAGTTAACTTCCTCAGGCCATCACACTTTCTCTGCTGCTGCCATTCATTCAGAAAGGATATTTTCTTTCATTGGGCAGAAAAATAGATACGGACTGCATCTCCACACAACCTCCGAGCATGAGATCCTTCAGCCTCCTGCTCCTGTGATCCTACCTGCTGTTTCCCTCCTAGATGGGAAGCATGTCTAATCAACGAGGGGAAGTGGCCAAAGGAGGAAGCGGGAGTGTGTGGGTCCAGTGTGGAGGAGACAAAGGCTGGGCTGCTCTTGCACACCTTCAGCACACTTTCTAAGTGTTGGCGGCTGTGGGGCTGTAGTCTGGGTCTGGAAAGTTGGGAATTCAAGTGACTGCCTTCCTTCCCTGCCTTCTTTTCCTGCTTTCTTTTCTCTTCAGCTAGTTTGAGTTTTTCTCTGTTTCTTACAACCCAGTGATTCCTGATTAAGGCGTTCTCTTTCCCTGCTCGGCAAACTACCCCGTGAATCTTTTGGATCCAGCCTGAATGTCCTCTCCAACATGATGTCTCTCTCAGGATAGGAATTGACACTTCCCACCAAACTGGTTCACACAGCTGTGAGAGTGTGTGGAGTGAGCACCATCAGTGACACAGAAAGGATGATGTAGAAAGCATGGGGGCAGGAAACGGGGATTCTCTTGAACTATCTTGTCACCTATGAGTCACAAACAAAATGTTCTGCCCCCAGATGCAGAAGGTTGCAGCACCTTAATGAAACGGAAGGAAAGGACAAATGGCCCCAGGGAAAGTCTTGGGCTAGAAAAGCCTGTCTTTGATGCTGTTTTCTGGCCACTTTGGACACCCTGCTGCCCTCTCTCTTCACTCTTCAGGGACTCTTGTCTGCTTCTAGACTTGTGAGTAACATATGCCATGACATCCTCACACAGTTCAAGTTATCAAATAGTGTAGAAAAATTTGTAAAATTATCAGCTATTGTTCATCCTTTTCTCCCTCCTGTCCTTGCCCTCTGGAGCAAGCACTTTTAGAAAAAGTTTCCTTAGCTTTATTTATTTTAGAAATGAACTCTTGCTTTGTTGCCCAGGACGGTCTCTAAGTCCTAGCTTCAAGCAGTCCTCCCTAAGTGGTGAGATTACAGGCCTGAGCCACCATGCCTGGTCTGGAGCAACCACTTTTGACTTTACATACCTGCTCTCTGTGTGACCCTGGGTAAATTACACATATTCTCTATACCTTAAGACTCCTCATCCACAAAATGTCACCAATAATACAACTCCTTTACAGTTTAATTACTATTATCTCATTTATGGAATGAGATAATCTCCTAATTCTCCAGAGAAACAAAATAGGATATAGAGAGATTTATTATAAGGAATTGGTTCACACACATATGGAGGCTGGAAAATGCCATGGTCTGCCATCTGCAAGCTAGAGACTCTGGAAAACTGGTGGTTTAATTATAGTCCAAGTCTGAAGGTCTGAGAACCAGTAGCATTGCCTTCTCCAGTCCGAAGGCAGGAGAAGATTGTTGTCGCAGCTTAAGCAGGCAGGATGAATGGATTCAGCCTTCCTCTGCCTTTTTTTTTTTTTTTTTTTTGAGACAGAGTCTTGCTCTGTCTCCCAGGCTGGAGTGCAGTGGCGCCATCTCGGCTCACTGCAACCTCCGTCTCCCAGGTTCAAGTGATTCTCCTGCCACCACGCCCAGCTAGTTTTTGAATTTTTAGTACAGACAGGGTTTCACCATGTTGGCCAGGCTTGTCTTTAACTCCTGACTTCATGATCTACCTGCCTGGGCCTCCCAAAGTGCTGGGATTATAGGCCTGAGCCACCATGCCCAGTCGTCCAGCTGAAAGGATAGAATTTCAATATGAATAGCTGTGGAAGAGCAGAGACCAGCTGGGACTACGCATGTGGGCAGGTAAACAATGAAAGGCTGTGCTTTAGGAATCTAATCAAGTATTGGATACAAGAGGTTTGACCCCAGAGAAATTAGACACTGAAAATGATTTGGGAATGGACCATCCAAGCTAGAAGTGAAAAGGGTCGGAAGCAGTGGAACAGCAGGGACAATGGTGAGGAAGAGAAGGTTCAGGACACATCTCTGGATGGAGATAGTGGTCTGTGCTCTAGGTTGTCAGAGCCCTCTTCCCTTGTCCTCTTCTGAGCAAGACAAGCAGCTGATCAGCATACAGTCCATGGTCTCTAGCGATGCACAGACCCATAAGGCAGCCTCGTAAGCACGGTAACCTCCCCAGGGTCCCACACCTGGCTGACCATCCTTTGGGACCAGCTAAAGCACAGATTCCAGAGTCTTCCCTCAGGCAGAGGTTTAGGATGTCTGGGCTGGCCGGATTCTGAAGTAGCTCATGCCTGGACTGGCATTTAGAAATAGCTCAACTAGGCTCCAGCCCACAATGTGACAGAAGAGGGATTGTCCCTGGCTGTTGTATAACCTTGGAATCATTAACTAGCCAAAACTAAAACAAAGTGAGAAGAAAGAAGAAGGCCAAAATGAAACACAGGACTTTCCTGAGGGATTTATCCATATATGAAGACTTCGGATTGGAAATGGTAAGATCTCAGTTAGCTGCTCCTAAGGAGTGCAGGGGACCAAGTGAACTTCAGCTTTTATCTGCAGACATCACAGGTAGAAAGTGGAAAAGCTCCTCTACCCAACTGCCAGTGAATCCATTGGTTTATCAAATGTGTACTGAGTGGTAGCATCTGAGGTACTGTAAGAGTTGCTGGGAATTCAGGAATGGCACTTTCTCTGCCTTCAAGGGGTTCCCCGGCAAGGGAGGACAGCCAGTTGCAATCTGGAGTGGGACATACTCAGCCAGTTGTGTGAACCAGTTTGGTGGGAAGTGACAACTCCCATCTTGAGGGAGATTTCAAATGGGAAAGGTCATTCGAACTGGATCCTAAAGGTTGAGGGCAGTTTGCCAAGCAGAGAAAAAGAATGCCCTAATCAGGTATCACTGGGTTGCAAGACACGGACAAACCTCAAACTAGCTGAAGCAAAAAGAGAAGTACATTGGAAGAACCCATCCTTGAGAAGTTACCACATCTCATGAAGGGCTGTAGCCAGAAAGTTGGGGATTTAAATTACTGCCTTCTTCCTTTTCAGCTCTGTGGTCCTTCCTCCAATTCTCTCTGTGTTTAATTTCTTCTTATTCTCTCACTACATACGAGTTTTGTTGTCTTTCTCTGTACATATAATGCAAAATGACCACCGCAGACCCCTTTGCATATATCCTTCTTGTTCCATGCCCCAGTGATAGCCAACCAAGCAGAGGTTAGCTATCACTGTCTTGTCTTCTAAGTGAATACAGGTTCCGTTAAAGTCAAAACTTGTTGGGGGTGGAGAAGGAATTCCTGATAAAGAGAAGAGAAACAGAGGAATCAGAAGAGTTGACAGACTGGCTGGGTGACATGGCTAACACTTGCAATCCCAGCACTTTGGGAGGTGGAGGTGGGCAGATCACCTGAGATCAGGTGTTCGAGACCAGCCTGGCCAACATGGTAAAACCCTGTCTCTACTAAAAATACGAAAAATTAGCCAGGTGTG
>NW_016107336.1:4895028-4897251 GCF_001604975.1 Cebus imitator
GACTACAGGCACACACCACCACGCCCGGCTAACATTTGGGTTTTTTAAAAAATGGTTTTCTTTTATTTTTCTTTTTCGAGATACAGTTTCACTCTGTCTCCCAGGCTGGAGTGCAGTGTCACTATCTCAGCTCACTGCAACCTCTGCCACCTGGTTCAAGTGATTCTCCTGCCTCAGCCTCCAGAGTAGCTGGGATTACAGGCGCTTGCCACCATGCCTGGCTAATTTTTGTATTTTTAGTAGAGACAGGGGTTTCACTATCTTGGCCAGGCTGGTCTTGAACTCCTGACCTCATGATCCACCGACTTCAGCCTTCCAAAGTGCTGGGATTACAGGCATGAACCACCGCTCCCGGCCTCCTCTGCCTTTTTTGTTCTATGCAGCCCCTGAACAGATTGGGTAGTGCCCTCACACACTGGGAGGGCCATCTATGTTACTCAGTCTACCAAATGCTCATCTCATCCAAAAACACTCTCACAAACACAACCGGAAATCATGTTTAACCAAATATTTGGCACCTCATGACCCAATCAAGTTGACACATAAAATTAATGATCACATCATCACACCATGTAAAGTGACTAGCATTGTCCCTTCACATAGTAAGCATTGATGTTAGCTTTCATTATCACACTGTGCCTTAATCCATTAGTTTGATTGTTCGATCCCCCCTTGGACTGTTTCATAAGGAATTAGCAAGTGATGCAACTCAATGGCAAAAAACAAAATAACCTGATTTAAAAAGTACAAATATTAGCCTGGTGTGGTGATATGCACTTGTAGTCCCAGCTACCTGGGAGGCTGAGGCAGAAGGGTACCTTAAGCTCAGCAATTTGAGGCTACAGTAAGCTAATGCTCTCACTACTGTGCTCCAGCCTGCTGTGTGACAGAGTGAGACCCCATCTAAAAAATAAGAAAAGGCAGGGACAAAGGACCTGCATATGAACAGTTTCCCAAGAAAGACATACAAAGGACTAGGTGTATAAATACGAAAAGGTGTTCAACATTACTAATGATCAGAGAAATCCAAACCGCAGCCACAGTGACGTGTCACCTCACGCTTGTTAGGATGGCTGTTATCAAAAAGAAAAGAGATAAGTATTGGTGAGGGTGCAGAGAAGAGGAAACCCTTGTATACTGTTGGTGGGAAGGGAGATTGGCACAGCCATTATGGAAAACAGTGGTAGGGAAGCTCCTCAAAAAATTAACATTGGAGCTGGCATGGGATCCAGCATCTCACTTTTGGGTATATTTCCAAAGAAAATAAAATCAGTCTGGTGGTCAGGCACAGTGGCTCTTGCCTGTAATCCCATCACTTTGGGAGGCCAGTGCCAGCAAATCACTTGAGGCCTGGTGTTTGAGACCAGCCCGGGCAACGTGGCAAAAGTCTGTCTCTACAAAAAATACAAAAATTGGCTGGGCATGGTGTGGTGGCACAGACCTACAATCCCAGCTACTTGGGAGGCGGAGGCACAAGAATCTCTTGAACCCAGGAGGCGGATGCTGCAGTGAGTGAGCCGAGCTTGTGCCACTGCATTCCAGCCTAGGTCACAGAGCTAGACTGTCTCAAAAAAAATTTTTTTAATTAAAAAATGAAATAAAATCAGTATGTTGAAGAGATATCTGCACTCCCATGTTTATTGCAGCATTGTTCGCAGTAACCAAAATGTGGAAATGTAAGTGTCCATTGATGGATGAATAAAGAAAGTATGGCGTGTGTGCATGCACACAGAAATAAGCCAGACACAGAAAGAAATGCTGTCTTCTATGTGGAATCTAAAAAAGTTAAACCCTGTCAGGCATGGTAATTCATGCCTATAATCCCAGCAATTTGAGAGGCCAAGGTGGATTGATAACTTGAGCTCCAGGAGTTTGAGACCAGCCTGGACAACATGGTAAACCTCCCAAAATACAAAAAATAGAAAGATTAGCTGGGAGTGGTGGCATGTGCCTGGAGTCCTAGCTACTTGGGAGGCTGAGGTGAGGTGGGAGGATGACTTGAGCCCAGGAGGTGGAGGTTTCAGTGAGCCACAACTACATCACTGCACTCCAGCCTGGGCAACAGAGCCAGACCCTGTCTCAAAAATAAATAAATAAATAAAATAAAAATTAAAAATTAAAAACTCAGCTGGGCACATTTGCTTATGCCTGTAATTCAAGCACTTTGGGAAGCCAAGGTGGGCAGATCACCTGAGGTCAGGAGTTTGAGACCAGCCTGACCAA
>NW_016107336.1:4897807-4903410 GCF_001604975.1 Cebus imitator
TCACCATTTTGACCAGGATGGTCTCGATCTCTTGACCTCGTGATCCACCCGCCTTGGCCTCCCAAAGTGCTGGGATTACAGGCGTGAGCCACCGCGCCCGGCCTTACCTGAAATTTTCTAAGAGAGCAGATCTTAAAGTGTACTCACCACACACACATACACACACACACACACACACACACACACACACTCACACACAATGATAATCATGTGTGGTAATGGATGTGTTAATGTGATGTGGTAGTCATTACACAATGTGTATGATACGCCTTCAATTTTAATTTGTGAATTATGCCTCAAAAAAACGGGGGGAAAAAGAATTCAAGTGTGTAAAGTGGCAGGCACATGGAAGGAACCCAGTAAAAAGTACTCATTATATTATTACTGACAAGATACTGATTGGTTACATGTTAAAGAAAACATACAATACAAAATGACTCAAAGACTCATGCCTGTAATCCCAGCACTTTGGGAGGCCAAGGCAGGCGGATCACCTGAGGTCAGGAGTTTCAGACCAGCCTGGCCAACATGGTGAAACCTTGTCTCTACTAAAAATACAAATATTAGCACAGCGTGGTGATGGGTGCCTGTTATCCCAGCTACTCAGGGGGCTGAGGCAGGAGAATCACTTGAAACTGGGAGGCGGAGGTTGCAGTGAGCCAAGATTACACCATGGCACTCCAGCCTGGACAACAAAAGTGAAATTCCAACCCCCTCCACAAAAAAATAAATAAATAAAATATAAATATAAAATTTAGCTGGATGTGGTGGCACACACCTGTAGTCCCTGCTACTTGAGAGGCTAAAGCAGGAGAATCGCTTAAGCCTGGGAGGCGGACGTTGCAGAGAGCTGAGATCGCACTGCAGCAGAGGGAGATTTTGTCTCAAAAAACAAACAAACAAAAAAACCAGAAAAAGTTGGTTCTATCTCCTCCCACTCTCCCCCTTACCCACCCACCCCCAAGTACTCATCCTGGTGGCCAGGCATGGTGGCTCAGGCCTGTAATCACAGCACTTTGGGAGGCTGCAGCGGGCAGATGGCTTGAGCTCAGGAGTTCAAGACCAGCTTGGGCAACACTGCGAAACCTCATCTCTACTAAAAAAATTAGCTGGGCTGGATTCAGTCAGAACAGGGCTCAGAGCCAGAGGTCAGGGTGACTGAGGTGGAGCAGTTGTGGGCAGTGGGCTCATGGACATCAAAATTTTTCTTTAAAGATTCCTTTCCCATGAGGTTGCAGACCTGGAGACCCAAAGCAATCAGACTCGACCTCAACTCTCAACATTTTGCTTCGGAGTCTCTGCCAGGCTTTCTGTCTACCCCTTGTAACATGGTGCTCTGAAGACTTTGCAGGTCAGGCTCATCTTCTGAAAATTCCAGAACACTGAAAATGATGTGAGCAACTCTTTTCATTTTTCCTAAGGTTGGTACCTAATGAGCACCACTCTGAATGCACAGGAGAGAAGTGAATTCATTAGAACAATGAATGCCATGGGGTGGCAGGGCTTAATTTTCTTGCGGAACCTGGTGGAGAAAGGCCCCAGTGGATTCTTCCTGTAGTTCCCAATCTGTCAGACTCTAGTGTGTCTTGGCTCCTGCCATTGAGGATATAAATGCACCCTGCTCACCACTCCCTCCCCCCTGACTCCCCCCTCCCTCCAGCCTCACTAGGGATGTTGGACCGGGCAATGCTCTTGTCAGTAAAGAAGTACTGATACATTTGGGTTTTTGTTTTGTTTTGTTTGTGTTTTTGAGAGGGAGTCTTGCTCTGTCGCTAGGCTGGAGTGTAGTGGCACCATCTCGGCTCACTGCAAACTCTGCCTCCCAGATTCAAGCGATTCCCCTGCCTCAGCCTCCCGAGCAGCTGGGACTACAGGCACACACCACCACGCCCGGCTAACATTTGGGTTTTTTAAAAAATGGTTTTCTTTTATTTTTCTTTTTCGAGATACAGTTTCACTCTATCACCCAGGCTGGAGTGCAGTGGCACGATCTCAGCTCACCGCAACCTCGGCCTCCCAGGTTCAAGCAATTGTCCTGCCTCAGCCTCCCGAGTAGCTGGAATTACAAGCACCCCCTCCACCAGGCCTAGCTAATTTTTGTAGTTTAATTAGAGATGGGGTTTTGCCATGTTGGCCAGGCTGCTCTCAAACTCCTGACCTTAAGGGATCCACCCCCACTCAGCTTCCCAAAGTGTTGGGATTATGGGTGTGAGCCACTGCACCCAGCTGGAAAAAAATGGTTTTCTTTTAGTCACATTAATATGAAGATAGGTAACTAGGAAAAATAACAAACTAATCTTGTATGGAATTTAAGGCACCTGTGACTAATTAATGCATTAACTCCTGGAAATGAAAAGGCCCTTTTTGCTTCAGGATTCAGGATTCAAAATTCATGATTCAAGATCCAGGATGCGAGTCCGCTCTTTTGAACTTGATTCCTAACTTCCCAGCTCTCGTTAAATATGTCTACAGATCTTTGCCTGTTTAGTTGTCCCCCAGAAAGTCTTCAAGATGAAAGGAAAACTATAACCTGCAAAAGCTTTCTCCAGGGAAATTGACTTCGTGTGAGCCAGGAAGAGTTCAAGTTTCCACATGAAGTGCTTGCTGATGGATGGTTTATTCCCCTGCTCACTGGCTCTGCTTTCCAGGTATCACTGCAGGTATCGCTTTGTAATTTTTTTTTTTTTTTTAAATAAAGACAGGGCTTCGCCATGTTGGCCAGGGTTTGGTCTGGAACTGCTGACTTCATGTGATCCACCCACCTCAGCCTCCCAAAGTGCTGGAATTACAAGCGTGAGCCACCACACTTGGCTGCTTTTTAATTTTAAAAAGCGTTTCCTAAAGACCTTGGCAAAATTCTGAGACAAGTGGAAGAAATATGCCTCCAAAAAGGACTGTTCCATTTTAAACAAGGAAATCCTACGTTTTGTAAAGGGAGGAATGCTCTGTAAGGGCAGCAAACAAATGTGTTTCCAAAAATAGATTGTAAGGCAGCATTTCTCAGGCTATTGAGAACCCTGGTTGTTACATGAATGCTTTCTCAAAAAGAGCTAAAAAAAAAAAGTTCAGCCACTTACTTGACCTTAAACAGGCCTTAGAGCTGTGTGTGTGTGTGTGTGTGTGTGTGTGTGTGTGTGTGTGTGTATGTGCTATCCTCCACAGTCCATGCAATCATTATTACAAAAGGTCAAAATATCTTTTATTTGAAGAAAAGAGAGAAGAGTGACAATCATTTTTTCCATTAAGAGCTTTTTAAAGATGTTACTTTATTTTAATATTTAATTTTTTTTTTTTTTTTTTTTTTTTTTTTGAGACGGAGTTTCGCTCTTGTTACCCAGGCTGGAGTGCAATGCCGCGATCTCGGCTCACTGCAACCTCCGCCTCCCGGGTTCAGGCAATTCTCCTGCCCCAGCCTCCCGAGTCGCTGGGATTACAGGCACGCGCCACCATGCCCAGCTAATTTTTTTTGTATTTTTAGTAGAGACGGGGTTTCACCATGTTGACCAGGATGGTCTCGATCTCTTGACCTCGTGATCCACCCGCCTCAGCCTCCCACAGTGCTGGGATTACAGGCTTGAGCCACTGCGCCCGGCCCCTGAGGTCTCACTATTTTGCCTAGGCTGGTTTTGAACCCCTGAATTTAAGGGATCCTCCTGCTTGTCCCCCAAAGTGCTGGGATTATAGGCATGGGCCACCGTGCCTGGCCCTGGAAGAGCTTTTAGTAAAAACTTGGCCAGACATGGTGGCTCACGCCTGTAATCCTTGCACTTTGGGAGGCTGAGGCATGTGGATCACCTGAGGTCAGGAGTTTGAGACCAGCCTGAGCAACATGGCGAAACCCTGTCTCTACTAAAAATACAAAAATTAGCTGGGTAGGGTGATGGGCATCTGTAATCCTAGCTACTCAGGAGACTGAGGCGGGAGAATCACTGGAACTCAGGAGGTAGAGGTTGCAGTGAGCAGAGATGATGCCACTTCACTCTAACCTGGGTGAAAGAGTGACACTCGGTCTCAGAAAAAAAAAAAAAAAAAAAGATTATGTAAAGGCAACTAAATGTCAATTATTAATGTAACTGATTGTTATTTTGGAGCTTCTTATAATAGTCTTTTTTTTTTTTTTTTTTGAAAAAAAAGTTTGCCCCGGTGCGCAGGCTGTAGTGCAGTGGCGTGATCTCAGCTCACTGCAACCTCCGCCTCCTGGGTTCTAATTTCTAATGATTCTCCCGCCTCAGCCTCCCAAGTAGCTGGGATTACAGGCATGCACTACCATTGGCTGGCAAATTTTTGCATTTTTAGTAGGGACGGGGTTTTACCATGTTGGCCAGACTGGTCTCAAGTTCCTGACCTCAAGTAATCTGCCCACCTTGGCCTCCCAAAATGCTGGGATTATAGGTGTGAGCCACTGGGTGCAGCCCTATAACATTCTTTTGATTTATAAGTGTTTAAAAATATTTTATAATACAGGGGTTTTTTTGGTTGTTTGTTTTTTTGAGATGGAGTCTCACTCTGTCTCCCAGCCTAGAGTGCAATGGCGCTATCTTGGCTCATTGCATCCTCCGCTTCCCAGTTCAAGCAATTCTCCTGCCTCAGCCTCCCGAGTAACTGTTTTAATCAACTGGTGTGGTTGTGCACACATGTGGTCCCAACTACTCTAGAGGCTGAGGTGGGGGGATTCCTCGAGTCCAAGAATTTGAGGCTGTGGTGAACTATGATCATGCCGTTGCAGTCCCATCTAGACCACAGAGCAAGACCCTGTCTTTAAAAAGAAAATAAAAGTAAAGTAAATAAATAGTAAATGAGCATTATAAATCACTATAAAGATATGTTTGTCAAGGATGATAAATACCACATATCTGATAGTTTTCTTTATTTATAAATTTTAAATATTTAGATTCTACGAGGGAAGAGTATCTGTGTCAGTAGCTGGGAGGCCAACCCAAGCTCACTGTGTTAAGTAAATATTCCCTAGGTGAACACTATCCGCTTTTCACTTATTTATGTTAGCAGTAGCATGCACCAAGTCAGAAAGACTCATAACTATTTTAGGTTTCCATTTTTTGAATTCACATCATTCAAAATTCAAAAGGCAAAAGTAATATTCAATGAAAAATGTGGACAAGAAATATTGCCTGTTTCTTTCTTTCTTTTTTTTTTGAAACAGAGTCTCCCCCTGTTGCCTAGGCTGGAGTGCAGTGGCACGATCTTGGCTCACTACAACCTCCACCTCCCAGGTTCAAGCGATTCTCCTGCCTCAGCTTCCCCAGTAGCTGGGATTACAGGCATGTGCCACCACACCCAGCTAATTTTTGTATTTTTAGTAGAGACAGGGTTTCACCATAGTGGCCAGGCTGGTCTTGAACTCCTGACCTTGTGATCCACCCACCTCGCCTTCCCAAAGTGCTGGGATTACGGGCCTGAGCCACCATGCCCAGCCATCCGTTTCTTATGTTCCCTTTGAGAGATACTCTCTGCAAATATAAACAAATTTGTACCTTTTTATCCCCCTTTAAACTATCTTAACCTAAATTTATCATGTTATTTGTACTGTTCTTCACCTTGCCTTGTCACTTAATAAGATATCTTAAAGTTTTTTTTTTTTCTTT
>NW_016107336.1:4903505-4929960 GCF_001604975.1 Cebus imitator
TTTTTTTTTTTTTTTTTTTTTTTTTTTTTTTTTTAAGAGACAGAGTCTTGCTTTGTTGCCCTGGCAGGAATGCAGTGGTATAATCATACTCACGGCAGTCTCAAACGCCGGGGCTCCAGCAGTTCTTCTGCCTCAGCTTCCTGAGTAGTGAGGACTACAGGTGCATGCCACCACAACTGGCTGATTCTTAAATTTTTTTGTAGAGATGGGGTCATGCTATGTTGCCCAGACTAGTCTCAAACTTCTGACCTCAAGGGCTCCTCCTCTCTTGGCCACCCATAGCCTTGAGATTACAGACATGAGCCACTGCATTCAGCCTTCAAGATTGTTTTGTGTTAGTACATGAAGAGCTTCTTTATTCTTTGTTTATAACAGCATAAGTTTTTGTTTTTGTTTTTTTTTATACAAGGTCTCACTCCCGTCACCCACACTGGAGTGCAGTGGCGTGATCACCGCAGCCTCAACTTTCCAGGCTCAGCCTCCAGAGTAACTGGGACTACAGGAGTGTGCTACCACACCTGGCTAATTTTTGGTATTTTTAGTAGAGATGGGGATCTCCCTATGTTGCCCAGGCTGGTCTCAAATTTCTAGGCTTAAGCAATCCACTGGTCTTGGCCTCCCAAAGTGCTGGGATTACAGACGTAAGCCACCATTCCTAGCTAGGCTGCATAATATTTTATAATTTATTTAATTAGTTCTTTATTGAATGTATATTTAGATTGTTACCAATATTTTGCTATTACAAACAATGCCAAAGTGAATGATAGTGTCTCACTCTTTCGCCCAGGCTGGAGTCTAGTGCTGTGATCATGGCTCACTGCAGCCTTGAACTCCCAGGCTCAATCCATCCTCCCACCTCAGACAACTTGCTGAGACTACAGGCGGGTGCCATCACCATGCCTGGCTAATTTTTGTATTTTTTGGTAGAGACAGGGTTTTGCCATGTTGCCCAGACTGGTCTCAAAGTCCTGAGCTCAAGCAATCTGCCTGTCTTGGCCTCCCAAATTGTGTTTCACATTTTGAAAGCCCCTTGCCATGCAGAGAGGAGTTTGAAATTCTCCCATTAGCACTTTTATTTTAACATTTAAACCCTTAATCCCTTCTGACTTTATTCTAGTTTATAAGAATCCAAACATTTTTTCTAGATGGCTGCCAGTTGTCTCAGCACAATTTATTAAACAATCTTTTTCCTACTAATTAGAAATGCCACCTTTATCAGGGAGTACGTTTCCATTTGTACTTGGGCCTTGTTCTGTATGTTTTATGTGATTCTCCTGATCTGCCTCAGCCAGATACTTTGGCCTGTATTCTATTAGTCTGGTATTATAAAAAAAATAAATAGGCAGGTATCCAAGACTCTGGCACAAATTTATTCAAACTCCATTCAGAGCAATATATGCAATGGATGAATTGTTCTCTGGGGGAAATATTTTAAAATCCTACATCTGCTAAAATCCAATCTTCTTCATATGTTGAGGCTCAAGTCCAAACCATAGCTGTTGTCAGTATTGGTCAATGAATCTTGATTTTAGAGTGAAGCAGGCATTCGGTGTCAGGTTTGGTGTTTTTTTGTTGTTACTTCTTTTGAGACAGAGTCTCATTCTGTTGCCCAGACTGGAGTGCAGTGGCGTGATCTTAGGTCACTGTCACCTCCCCCTCCTAGGCTCAAAAGGTTCTCATGCCTCAGCCTCCCAAGTATCTGTGATTACAGGTATGCACCACCATACTGTCTAATTTTTGTATTTTTTTTTTAGTAGAGATGGGGTTTCACCATATTGGCCAGGCTCGCCTCAAACTCCAGACCTCAGGTGATCTGACCACCTCACCCTCCCAAAGTGCTGGGATTACAGGGGTTAGCCACCATACCCGGCACCCCAAGTGTCAGTTTTGATTGTTTTTATGGGTCAAGTTAGCATGTTGGTGAACTGTGCTTCTGGTTAGGATAACAAACAGATTCTACCATTTCTCTGCGTACCTTCTTACTTTCTCCCAAAGCATGGTTCTGGTTTTGTTTTGTTTCAATCAACAACCTACATACATTTAATTTATATCCTAACCTCAGACCACCCTCTTCCCAGTACTAGAGGCATTTTGATTTGTAGGCAGCTTTGAGACAGCCTCAGGACTATGCCTTGTGAACCTCCAACTTTGGGGTGTGCAATTGACAGAGGACCTGGCTGTGCTCTGAAATTTACTGAACTGTTTATGCTGAGGGGAGTTCTCTCAAGGGCTGCCAATGACTGAGGGCAGCAGAGATGTTAAGGCAGGCCAGGAAGACAGAGAATGCCTCTCATAGCTGTCTTGGGCTTTAGGACTATCTAGTGACCTTGTTGAACCTTCTTTAGAATGCAGAGTAGTTGAGGACACTTCTGCCCAACTTTCCTTCCTCCTTCACTTAGACTCAGGTTTGCATGATGGTCTGATGTTTCTCCCAGTCTCACCCAGCTTTCTCCCATTTTCTCGCACATAGGCACTTCCCCTAATAAAATTCCTGCTCATAACCCTGATTTGACATCTGATTCTTGGAGGAGCTGAATTAATGCGAGCTTCCCATTCTTGCAGCCGTTAAATGTATTGTTTGGTGGTTTTCCTACGTACTCATCATAAGCAGTTGTATGTTGAATCTTTGCTTCACTTTCCAATTGTGTGCTAGGAATAGCTCTTTTGCTCAGCTAGGTATAGCAACCTGCCCATTACCCACAGAGATGCAGTCAGAAATCATTACATCTGTATGGCAGTAAGTTAGGACTTTGAGACTTCAGTGGTCACACAGCAGGAATGAATGGAATATTCATCTTAAGAACAATTGGTGCCTGATGAATAACTCAAAGAAGTAATTTCAACCTGAGTTTCATAGAGGGTGTACCCAAAGAACAGAACTGTTCCCAGAGGCTGAGATCACACTTTTATTTGTAGGTGAAGCAGAATTAATGCATCATTCTGATGAATGATGAGCAGACACACCCTTGAATTTAGGTAAGTATGCACCCTTCCTGCCTTAAGCAGTTCAGTGTTTCCAAAGCTATGATTTAAGGGCAAATGTTCTTCTCTCCATCTTCAGAACTGATATTCTGGAGAAACCAGTGTTATCTGAGTGTTAAAAGTCAGTTATTAATCCTTTCTCAGAGTTCCTGGATGCTGTTATTGGCTTTCAAGCATGAGATGCTTCCCAAGAGAGCTGTTGACTTCCAGTCTGCCCAAATTCTTTCACGTCGTGGCGTGCACGATGCCTAAATGTTTTGGAATGTCTCTGAGATGATTTCTGCAGGTGAGTCTTTCCTCTGACTGCCTTTGGGGCTAGATCAGTCATGTCCACTTCATTGTTGATTAGGTGTTTGTGTAAAAAAGAATTTTTAAATGGTTTACTTAATAGCTCTGATTAACACTGAGTATTTGGATCCTGATGTGTCAGTTATAGACATTGAATCTCTCATCATTAAATATTTCTGCCTCTTTCACTGAGCAGAGGAGGATGTATGTGAGCAACATATGGGTGGGGTTGATCTGAACAAGAACTTAGGGAGGAGAAAATTATATAATCTCTAATTTCTTTAGGGAGAGGCTGAATCTACCTCACTAATTTTTATCAGGCTTGGCTTAAAGGCTCCTATCTGTAATAGACCATCCTAGTTTGGTATTTCAGCTGAAATAATGTACAGCTCTACCCTAATGAATCAATTAATTTTTGAGACAAGAGTTTTACTCTTATTGCCCAGGCTGGATTGTAATGGCACAATCTCGGCTCACTGAAACCTCTGCCTCCCAGGTTCAAGCAATTCTCCTGCCTCAGCCTCCCAAGTAGCTGGGATAACAGGTGTCCGCCACACATCTGGCTAATTTTTTGTATTTTTAGTAGAGACAGGGTTTCACCATGTTGGCCAGGGGGGTCTCGAACTCCTGACCTTAAGTGATCCACCCACCTCAGTCTCCCAGTATGCTGGGATTTCAGGCATGAGCCATCATACCTGGCCCTAATTTATTTTTTCTTGGTCTTTCACACTCCAGTGTCAATAAGATATTGTGGGGTTCGGCCCTACAGTGTCCTGTGAGCCCCTCTCTACTGGTGTGGAGATGAGAGACTGTGAAATAACGACACAAAACACAGAGATCAAGAGAAAAGGAGTTTGGGCCCACGGGTCCACTGCCAACCAAAGCGTGGAGTCCAGCAGTGGCTCTGAGTGCCTGGACACTCTGACTTTTATTGAGTACAAAGGAGGGGGCAGGGTAGGTAGGGTGAGGTAATGATGTTCAGTGATGGGGTCAGGTAAATCACGTGTCTTGGAGACAGGGGTCCAGGCCTTTCAAGTAGCCGAGATGAGGTAAGGAGCATAATTCGTCAGCACGTTTTCCATACTTGTCAAGAAAGAACAAAGACATTAAGATTTACGTTACTTTTACTGATTGTCTCTTCTAAGAAAAAGAGGAACCAGGTGCAGAAGCGGAACATGAAAGTGGACATGGAATGTGACCGCTGAAGCACAGCATCACATAGAGAAAATTAAGCCCTCGATGTCTGTGGACCTACCTGACAGCCGTCAGGCCCACCACAAGAGCTTGGGGGAGCAGAGTTTTCTCCTAACTCCTCCAGAAAGGAGACATCCTGGACGTCTCCTTCCATAGCTGGCTAAACAGTGGGTGCTTTCCCAGCGCTGGTGCTACCGCACAGCCAAGGTGCTCTCCAGCAGCCCTTACATAGGCGTGACAGAGGGCTTAAAGTGTCTTGCCTTAGAGTCACTTCTTTCATAATGTCACCTTAGGTTCACACTTTGCAACCCAAGGAGCCTTAGCAACATTGAAAGATTATAATGAGTATATATATATATATATATTTAATTATCTATATCTATGATTACTTATGTGATTATATTTCTAATTTCATCATTTATATGGAAATAGGCTAAGGCTTCAGACCCTTGTCTCGGCACTTGTGGGATCTCCCATCCACAGATATACTTATTCCAGACTAAATTCTCTAGCAGGCTACTCTTTAGGAGGCCCATTGAGCAAGCCAGTAGTGTCATGCTGGATGCAGGCTCTGCTGACTAATGTGGGCCATTTAAAGTTGTTGCCACCTATAGATGAACTAGAGTGTTAATGAAAAGGCTAATCTCCAAACTACCTCAGATCTGTGACATCCAGCTATTTTATCAACTTTAAAACATGATGAAGAGCAAATCCTAAGAAGGAAATGAAAAATTGCCACCCGTTTTCTTACCACCTTAAATGTGCATCTATTTTGTTACTGTAAAACTTATATTGGGGTTTACATACAGCCTTTACATGGTTGGATCATATGTATATAGCTGAGACAGGAGAATTACTTGAACCCGGAAAGAGGAGGTTGCAGTGAGCCAAGATTGTGCCACTGCACTCCAGCCTGGGAGACAGAGCAAGACTCCATCTCAAAAAAAAAAAGAATAGTCTGATATTTACTGGGGGCAGAAGACAGCACAATCTAGAGATGGCCACAGCTTTAGTAATAAGATAATTAAGCATATGAAGGGTTATGGAGGAAGAGGAGGCAAAGAGGAAGAAGAGAATAAAGAGATGGCAAAAGAAGAGAAGGGCTAGACGAAGTGGCTCACACCTGTAATCCCAGCACTACCTGCTGATCACTTGAGGTCACAGCCTGGCCAAAATGGTGAAACCCTATCTCTACTAAAAATATAAAAATTAGCCTGGCATGGTGGGGCTACTCCCAAGTAGTAATTCCAGCTACTTGGGAGGCTGAAGCACAGGAATCATTTGAACCTGGGAGGTGGAGGCTGCAGTGAGCCAAGATTATGCCACTGCACCCCAGCCCGGGTGACAGAGTGACACTCTGTCTCAAAAAAAAAAATGGTGGTCCACATCTGTAGTTCCAGCTACCGCGAAGGCCAAGGTGCAAGGATTGCTTTCGGCCGGGAGGTCAAGGCTGCAATGAGCCATGGTCATGCCACTGTACTCACAACTGGATGACAGAGTGAGACCCTGAAAAAAAAAAGATAAGAAATGAGGTAGAGGAAGGGGAGGTTAAAGAAGAAGAGCAGGAAAAAGACGAAGGGAGAAGATGGAGAAAAGGAAGGCAGAAGAGAAAGAGGGAAAAGGAAAGGTGATACATGGAATGGGATGGAGATAAGGCAACTAATTAGGCTCAAGACTTGCTCCTTGTCCTAGAATATCACCAATAGCCTTGCAGAGGGTATTCTAAACATTGTGGGCATCTTAGTTTAGTGCAGTGAAATATCTCTATCTGCCGTGGACAGAACAAGCTTGAGCCAGTATGGGCCACAGTAATAGGGATTTTTGATAAATGGCAAGTCTTTTTGCCTGGCGGCCAATGTGGTTTGGAGCAGGATCTCAGACAGCAACTGGAAGAATAAGGTCAAGTCCCCCCCACCCTGGCATACCGCCCCCAAGAAAGGATGGTGGTGGCTGGATAAATCTGGCCAGGTTTCAATAATAGGAGAAGGGGACTGAAATTCAGGCAGGCTTCAGTCTCAGGAGGGTGTTGGGGAATTAGGAGGTGAGGGCAAAGAATCCAGGGTTATAGACTGGATAACAAAGACAGGGATTAGGGAGACATACCAGGTCCCAAACAAGAGGATACCCAGGTATCACCTCATAGGAGACACTGGTCAAATATTGAAAAGCTAATTGAAGGCATCATATGTTATTCATTTCTTCAACAGCTTTTGATTGAAGATTTGACTCATTGTTGGGGCCTGGGAATATGAAAGTAAGGAATTAATTGCTTTATGTTTGAGATCTCTGATGTGGGAGGCAGATATACGAACACAGAGGAATCAGGGCAAGGAATCAAAAGACGCTATGGTGAGCTTCACAGTGGAGAGGGAGATTGAGCTGACGCAGTTCCCAGCTTAACTTTTCCCTTTGACTTACTGATTTGGGAATCTTGATGTTCATTTTCCTTTCACAAGGAAAATGGCTCTGTGCTTTAATAGTTCATCCTCTGCTGTTTCTTAACATCTAGAAGAGTGCTTGGCACATAGCAGGCACTTGATAAATAATTTTTTTTTTAATTGTAGAAACGTGGTCTCCCTATGTTGCACAGGCTGGCCTCAATGTCCTGGCTTCAAACGATCCTCCCATTCAGCTCCCAAGGTGCTGGGATTGCAGGTGTGAGCCATGGCACCCGGCCTCCATAAATAATTTTTAAATAAATAGGATGAGTTTGGGAAAAGCTGCATACCATATTTCCTTCTTGAAGAGCAACAATGCACATTAACAAATTATGTCCTTTAAGAGATCAGTAGTAAAGAAAATTGTTTTTTTATTTGTTGTTTGTTTTTGTTTTTTTGAGACAGAGTCTCTCTCTGTTGCCCAGGCCGGAGTGCAGAGGCACATACTTGGCTTATTGCAACCTCCGTCTCCCTGGTTCAAGCAATTCTCATGCCTCAGCCTTCCTAGTAACTGATATTACAGGCACCTGCCACCATGCCTGGCTAATTTTTGTAGAGATGGGGTTTCACCATGTTGGCCAGGCTGGTCTCAAACTCCTGACCTCAGGCGGTCTGCCCATCTAGGCCTTCCAAAGTACAAGGATTATAGGCATGAGCCCTGGTGCCCAGCCCAAAAGTTTTAACTTTCATTCATCCAACATTTCCAAGCTAATGTGTCCACATATCTCTTTTTTTTTTGCCTAACAGTGATGCACGTCCTTTAGAACTAATGCTGTGTAGAAAAGTTTGGAAAATGGTTACCTGCTCTATCCATTCTCCTTATATGGCTGGTGAGTGACCAAAATAAAAAGCAAAATATAAATTTTAAACCAGACCCAACTACAGTGAAATTCAGAAATATGCAAATTGCAATGACCTAAACCCTAAGAAAAACAAAGCCTAAAATTATAATAAATGTTTTGGGAGCAAATTGTCCCCTGGTTTAGATGGAAGCAGAGCTGTCTGGACAGTCTGTTGTTTTTAAAGCATAATCTGAGCTGTGCTCTGGTTAGGGGAACAGCTATTTCCAACTGAATGCCCTCTGATCATCATTTATATTCCTCTGGTTTGATGAGCAGGGGAATTGCTTGCTTTGGAGACTTACTGACCCCTAATCAGCCATTTACTAAGAAAACATCAGATTAAAAAAATATGTATATATTATTATTATTTATTTTATATACATTTATTTATTTTAGACACAGGATCTCGGTGTATTGCCCAAACTAGATTTGTACTCCTGGGCTCAAGTGATCCTTCCACCTCAGCCTCCCAAATAGCTGCGACTACAGGCATGTGCCACTGCACATCTGGCAGCATCAGCTTTTCTTTTTTTTTCTTTTCAAGACAGAACCTCTCTCTATTGCCCAGGTTGGAGTACAATAGCATGATCATGGCTCACTGTAATCTCCATCTCCTGGGTTTAAGTGATCCTCCCAACTCAGCCTCCCAAGCAACTGGGACTACAGGTGTGTACCACTATGCCCGGCTAATGTTTTTGTATTTTTTGTAGAGATGAGGTTTTGTCATGTTGCCTAGGCTGGTCTCAAACACCTGGGCTCAAGTGATCCACTTGCCTCGGTTTCCCAAAGTGCTGAGATTACAGCTTGAGCTACCACCCCCGGCTCCAGCTTTTTCTTATCTGTAAAACTGAGAAAATGCTATCTACCTTGCCATCAAAGGATTTACTATGAAATGTCTGAAGCTTAAGCTTCAGGTCCTTCATTTAGATGTGCATCTTTTACAGTTTTTTTTTTTTAATTTTTGCACTCTTTCTAAACAGAGTCCCACTCTGTCGCCCAGGTTGGAGTGCAGTGGCACAATCGAGATTAAGAAGGTTGCTCACTGAAACCTCTGTCTCCTGGGTTCAAGCAATTCTCCTACCTCAGCCACCCAAGTAGCTGGGATTAAGTGCACCCACCACCATGCCCAGCTAATTTTTGCATTTTTAGTAGAGATGGGGTTTCACCACATTGGCCAGGCTGGTTTCAAACTCCTGACCTCAGACGATCCACTCACCTGGGCCTCCCAAAGTGCTGGAATTACAGATGTGAGCCACTGAACCCTGTATTCTCCTTCTTAATGAGCACCTCTAAGTGTATAAACTCCAGACCCCGAGCAACTTGGATCCCATACTAATTGGGCATGGTAAGTAACCAGACTGGAGGCTCCATGAGGGCAAGAGTCCCCTAAGCCCAGCATTCAGAACCTGGCTGACAAGTCATAGGAGTTCATAAGCATTTGTTGAGGACTGAGTGTTTGAAGATCATGTACCTTCAATAAGGACTTGGAAAATAGTCACCATGAGATGGCATTTTTTTTGTACAAGACGTCAGAGGCAGAAAGGAAAAGTGTACTCAAAGATGTTTATATGCAGAAATATGCAAATGTGATAAACAAAGATGTTTATACGCAGAATCCACCTACAAAACCTATGAAAAATTTTCAACATTGTAGGAACAAATTGCAGGTTTAGAAGTGTAAACTTGGCCCTTCGCTCTAAAATGAATGTGCTCTTTCTTGTTTTACTGTCATCTAGCATAGGCCTTCCTGTCTGGAAGCCAGCTGAGGCTGCTTGCCCTTATCTTCAAGACCATGACAAAGGGGACATTGATGCAACATTAATCATATTCTAAGCTTCATATACAGTGCAGGTGAAATCATTAGAACAGCAAACACCCTGTCTGATGTTCCTTAAGAGACAGATGATTTTTTTACTCAGCAGTGGCTGGTGTTTTTGTAGTAATGATGGGGAAGGCGAGGACTTCAAGGAAGCCAATCAGTAGGCAGTTGGGAAAGCAGGAATAGTGATGTGTGTGTGCACATGCACTCACATACTCTTTGTTATAGCTGCCTCTGTGAATGGAAAATCCAGTGGAATCCCCTGAGAATAGCAATTAACTGCAGCTTCAGTGCCTGAGTGATTATTACAGTAAGCATGAAGGCACTGCAGGACTAGAGAGGTTTTGCTGTTCTTTCCCCCTCCGCGCCTTCTACCTTCTCCAGAATCCTTCCTCGAAGGCGCTCCCCCTGCTCATTATCATAAAGAATGGCTGGAATGTGAGGATGACTGGGACTAAGGCTGCCATTCATTGTCTGAATCTTAAACACTGCTCCAGTCTAGTCAAAGAAAATGAAAGCGGAGGGACAACCCAGCTTGTAAACACTGGGTACAAGATGCCAGTGCCATCGCTGCTCCCTGGAACACTGCTGTTTGTCACACAGAGCCCCATCTGTTCAAGGCAGAGGAATGCTCTTTGCTTGAAGAGGAAACGATGAATTGAGCAATATTCCCTAGCTCTTTCATTAGAGGGTTTGGATAATAGCCTTTCGGAAGAATGACACGTTTATTTGTAATCCAATTGAGTTATGAATTGAAGAGTATTACTGGGCTGAGGTTCTCGTCTGCTTTGGTCAAGCCTAAGGTGGGGCAGGCCTCCGAACCTTTCCTTTGAGAATTCTGCTCTGTTAATGGATTTCATAAATCTGTCAAGTTTTTGCTGCCCACCCACCCCCACCCTGCCGCCTCCGAAAAGTATTTGCCTTGATTTTATGGTGAACGGAATTCAAAAGGCAAAAGGAAGGAAAATAACAGCTTAATTTAATTTAATTTTCTGAGATAGGATCTCTCACTGTCGCCCAGGCTGAAGTGCAGTGGCACAGTCTCAGTTCACTGCAGCCGCCACCTTCTGGACCCAAGCGATTCTCCTGGCTCAGCTTTCTGAGTAGCTGGGACTACGGGTGTGTGCTATCATGCCAGACTGATTTTCGTATTTTCAGTAGAGACATGGTTTCACCATGTTTGCCAGGCTGGTTTTGAAGTCCTCACTTCAAATGACCCGCCCTCCTCAGCCTCCCAGGGATTGAGGAAAAATAATTGAAGTATGGTTTACAAACTGCTTTACACAATATGCTGATTAGCTGGCACCAGCTGAATTGCTGCAACATTTCGGCAGCGCTCAGGAGTGGTCAGAGGAGAGTGGGGACGGGAACAAACAAAATAACTCAGAGAAAACAAAACCGTACTTGAATTATTTTTCCTCAATCCATTACCTGTTTGGAACACTGGAGACCATAGGTATCGGCTGAGGAAAGGCAGCCATGTAGCAGGAGTAGGTGGTGTGGAAGTCATGCAAATTATAGCTGCCTTTATGACCTGCTCAAGGCCCATCTTGTCTACATCATTTTCACTTGTTGGCAGGTAAAGCAGGGAAGGGCTAATTGGAAGTGGTGGGGTGTGTGTGTGTGTGTGTGTGTGTGTGCTGCTTTTCAACCTGTGGCCCTCAGAACAGATTGGTCATGGGCCAAGGGTTTGGTTTTGTTTTGTTTTTTTGAGACAGAGTTTTACTCTGTCGCCCAGGCTGGAGTACAGTGGTATGATCTTGGCTCACTGCAACCTCCGCCTCCCAGGTTCAAGTGATTCTCTGGTCTCAGCTTCCTGAGTAGCTGAGATTATAGGTACATGCTGCCATGCCAGCTAATTTTTTGTATTTTTAGTAGAGACGGGGTTTTACCCTGTTCGTCAGGCTGGTCTTGAACTCCTGAGCTCAGGCGATCCACCCACCTCAGCTTCTCAAAGTGCTAGGATTGTAGGCATGAGCCTCCGCACCCGGCCTGTGCCAAGGTTTTTACAGCAGAATAGCACACAAATATCAGCTTGTAGAAATTTTATTTTCTGGGATCATTTTCTGTAGAGAAGATCTCTCCAATTTTCTTCCTAAAGAATAGGAGGCTGACTGCCAACTTTCTGGCAGAAAGACAAGGAAAGAGATTTATACAGGGTCTTCACTTAGCAACGGCTCCATTGGAATGTCCCAATGTTCTTATCTAGAGAAGCTGTGGTCAGATTTCTTTATAGAAGAAATTTTTGGGGACAGTGAGGAGAAGACTTCTTGGCTATCTGCCAGGGGTGAGCAAGAGTACCCCGGAAGGGTCTCACTGCTTCTTAGATAGACTTTCAATGATTATGCCTATTTCTAGCCCTTTTATCAGCCCTGCCTTCAGCAATACCTTGCTCCTTTACACCCTGAGATTGCCTGAGGTTCTCAGTGCTCATTTCTGGCAGGCATACAGATCTGCTGACACCTCTCACAGACCCTTCTGTTGTCTTTCTTTTTGAGGATTTGTCTCCTCTCCTTTTTGGTTGCTTTCCATTAGTGGTTGTGGAAGTCAGAATTTTAAAATGACACTCAAGATTCCCGCTCACTGGTGTACATGCTTTATGTAATTCCCTCCTCGGGAGTGTGGGCAGGATTTGTAACTATGATGGGATATCGCTCCCATGATTGGGCTACTGAATACTTGACTTTCATTTAATCAAACGGGAAGTTGTCCTGGGTGAGCCTGCTCTAATCAGCTGGACCTTTGACAAGATGGTGAAGCATCATAGACATTCCAGGGGGCCTGGACTGGAAGAAAGAAACAGCTATGTTGTGAACTGCTATGAAAGGGGCACATGGTTAGCATATGAGAGTGGCTCTTGGAGCTGAGACTGGCCCCTGGCCAATGGCCAGTAAGAAAATGGGGACCTCATCTCTATAACTCCAAGGAACTGAATTCTGCTCAAGACCTGAATGACCATGGAAAGAAGACTATGAGCTTCAGATGAAATCACAGCCCCAGCCACGCCATGATTTTAGCCTGGTGACATCCTGAGTAGAGGATGCAGCTAACTTATACCTAGACTCCTGACACACAGAAACTGAGATCAATTTGTTTTTATTTAAGTCATTAAATCACAGATAATTTGTTAGGCATCAAAGGATAACAAATACAGTGATGTTTTGGAGGTAGAGAAAATAGGTTACATCTGTATAGTATGTATGCTTTTTGTTTTTTTTTTTTTTGAGATAGAGTTTCACTCTTGTTGCCCAGGCTGGAGTGCAATGGTGCAGCCTTGGCTCACTGCAACCTCTGCCTCCTGGGTTCAAGTGATTCTCCTTCCTCAGCCTCCCAAGAAACTGGAATTACAGGCATGTGCCACTGCACCTGGCTAATTTTGTATTTTAGTAGAGACGAGGGTTCTCCATGTTGGTTAGGCTGGTCTCAAACTCCCGACCTCAGGTGATCAGCCCACCTCAGCCTCCCAAAGTGCTGGGATTACAGGCATGAGCCACTGCACCCAGCCAGTACATATTTTTTATTCACGAGCATTCTTCCTTGAAGAAAACCACTCTTCTCCACTCTGTAGTGCCAGTGGGGACATCAATAGTGGTGTCCTCTCCTGTCTGACTATAGATGTGGATGGATGCCAACCAGCCACAGTGATTGTCTCAGGGATGGGCAAGTGTTTTAGTCCACTGGTGGTGTTGTAAAGGAATACATGAGTCCTGGTAATCTATAAGAAAAGAAGTTTATTTGGCTCATGGTTTGTTAGGCTGTATAAGCATGATACTTACATCTCCTTGAGTTCTGGTGAGGCCCCAGGAAGCTTTTAGTTAGAAGAGAAGGAGAGCCAGTGTGTCACATGTTGAGAGAAGGGGCCAGAGAGATGCCATGCTCTTTTAAACAGCTAGCTCTTAAGTGAACTAAGAGCAAGAAGTCTCTCATCACCAAGGAGATGGTGCTAAGTCATTTATGAGGGATCCACCCCCATGACCAAAACACCTCCCACCAGGCCCCACACCCAACACTGGGGATCACGTCACAACATGAGACTTTGTAGGGCCAAACAAACCATATCCAAACCATAGCAATATCTGAGTTCACCTGCACTGCTAAGATTCTCTCCTGGAGAGAGAAGATTGTTTTGCACTGGAGTTGTTAAAATAGAAAGACATGAACCTGGAGTGGCTGTATAAGTTATTTTATGTTGTGTTTCTTATGTCAACCAAAGCATTCTGATAAATACATGCCATTTTATAGATTCAGAAACAATGATCAGAGATAATGAAGGATTTGACCGAGGACTTATAATGAGGCAGGTATTAGGGTTTCTGGCGTCTAATCAAGAGCCAGAAATGTCTGGCAAGGAAAAACTGTGAGAAGAAGCCTGGATGTGGTGGCTCATGCCTGTAATTTTAGCACTTTGGGAGGCCAAGGCAGGCAGATGACTTGAGCTCAGGAGTTTGAGACCAGCTTGGGCAGCATGGCAAAACCTATCTCTACAAACAGAAACAAAAAGAACCCCCCCATCAACCACCAAAATTAGCCAGATGTGGCGATATGTGCTACTGAGGAGGCTGAGGTGGGAGGATCACTTGAGCCCAGGAGGCGGAGGCCATAGTGAGCCAACATTACAACACTGTACCCCAGCCTGGGTGACAGAGCAAAATCCTGTCTCAAAAAAAAAAAAAAAAAAAAACTTTGGGAAGACTTGCCTGCCCTGTCTACCATCCTTGCTCCTGTCACTTGGCCATGAATGGAGTCACCATCTTGCCTTCACATCCCTCACATCATCTTCTGCTCTGTTACGTTTGGCTCTGCATCTGCCTATGCTACAGGGCAAGGCAGAGGCCAACACTAACATTAGAACAATGCCACTACCACCAACAGCAAATGTTCCTACATTCAGCGTGGTTCCTGTGCACAGAATTATATAGTAGACCAAGAATGAGTCTTAGAAATCTTATTTATACATCTCTTTTACTTGTTTTGTTTTTAAATTTAATTTTTTTTGAGACAGAGTCTCACTCTGTCATCCAGGCTGGAGTGCAGTAGTGTGATCTCGGCTCACTGCAACCTCTGACTTCTGGGCTCAAGCTATTCTCCTTCCTCAGCCTCTTGAGTAGCTGGGATTATAGGCACATGCCACCATGCCCGGCTAATTTTTGTATTTTTAGTAGAGATGGGGTTTCACCACGTTGATCAGGCTGGTCTCAAACTTCTGACCTAGTGATCCACCTGCCTAGACCTCCCAAAGTTCTGAGATTACAGGCATGAGCCACTGTGCCTGGCCTACATTTCTTTTATTTTATAAATGATTAAGTTAGTGCCCAGTGTGTCTTATCCCAAGATGGGCAGCTTTTTATGGAAGTGGTGAGAATAGACCACACATCACCTGATTTGCAGTCCATGTTGGCTTCCAGGGAGAGTTGGAGGATACTGGTATGAATGATCATGGTCAAGGATGTCTCGTGACTGTGGCGTGAGGGAGTGGAAATTTGGCATGACAGATAGTAAGGCTGTTGGGAGCAAGTGACAGGTCCTTTTCTTGAGTTGACCCTTTTATACTGGATTTCCTATACGACTCACAGTCCAGGGCTGTCTCCCATCTGGAGACTCTGGATAGTTAGGGTAAACAGTTTAGACTGGCTTTGCTTGAGAACTTGGATTCAGGTATCTCTCTTCTTTTCCTCAGACATGTCTCTCCTTGTCTCTTCTTGCCACCAGAACACTAAGATTTAGAGGACTGGTATTAAAATGTGGGCCTGAAGCAGGGATGATAAATGAGTTTCAACTTGTTTATCACTCCACCTGGATGTTTTAATAGCTACTTAAAGGCTGCTTTGAGAAGGAACCTTAATATTTATCCAGGCTCAGCATGAAAAAGCAAGTAATACGATTAATTGATAATGTATTGTGACATGACCACTGTTTTGGGTAGATTTCACACACACAGATTCTGAGACTCAGAGAATTGTTTGCAGGATGTTTATTAGGGAGTATGCTTGAGAACAAAACTTGTAAGATGGTTCATGCCTGTAATTCCCACACTTTGGGAGGCCGAGATAGGCAGATCACCTGAGGTCAGGAGTCTGAGATCAGCCTGGCCAACATAGTGAAACCCCATCTTTACTAAAAATACAAAAATTAGTCAGGCATGGTGGTACATGCCTGTAATCTCAGCTACTCAGGAGGCTGAGGCAGGAGAATTGCTTGAACCTGGGAGATGGAGGTTGCAGTGAGCTGAGATTGTACCACTGCACTCCAGCCTGGGTGACAGAGCAACACTCTGTCTTAAACATAAATAATAAATAAAACTTATAAGGAAAGGAGGGAAGAAATATGACACATTGTAGTTGCATCGAAGGCCTTAGCCAACCTCATGGGCATCTCTGGAGCTGAGTTGTCCGAAATGTGTCAAAGGTGCCAGGCTTTAGCACTAACCCCTTCCCATCACTCCCTCCAATGTTGACCAGGGAGGTCTGTCCCCTTGGGCAAGGCAGCTTCCTTTGACAAAGGACATTCCTGGAGAAGGATGCAATTACGAGCCATTGATGGCCAACACTCCTGGTAGCCAGGGGAATGAATGCCCAGGTCCTGAAAGGGAGATCTGGGCAGCATACCACAGTATCCACTATAGCCACAGAAGTAGGCGTGGCTGAACATGTATTAGATGTTTGTCACTTCTGGTCTGTGGGAGAAGGCCAAAGAAATTGCTCACCTGCTTTGTTTCTCCTCCCCCTCCCCCCCCCCTCTTCTCCTTCTTTGCCTTCTTCTTCTTCTTTCTTCTTTTTGATACAGGGTCTCACTCTGTTGCCCATGCCAGAGTGCAGTGGCATGATCTCAGCTCACTGCAACCTCCATCTCCCAGGTTCAAGTGGTTCTCCTGCCTCAGCCTCCCGAGTAGCTGGGATTACAGGCATGTGCCACCACGCCTGGCTAATTTTTGTATTTTTAGTAGAGATGGGGTTTCACCATTTTGGCCAGGCTGGTCTTGAACTCCTGACCTCAAAGGATCCATCCATCTTGGCCTCCCAAAGTGCGGGGATTACAGTCACGAGCCACCACGCCGGGTGCTCTCCTGATTTTAACTGTGAGCCTTAGGACATGGCAGCAAGATAAGACCGTGAAACCCACAAAGTCCAGTCTAGCTCACTAGTAGAAAATATTGAAATCGGGACCAAAAGTCCTTGTTGTCATAAAGTGTCCTTGCACCTGGCCTTGTCTACTGTGCATATACCTCCCTTGGCAAACTCACATGGGGTAACAGCAGCTTCATTAGCAACTGAAGAGGATTTAGGAGTTTGGGACCCCAAATTCTGGTCATCTTTCTCAACATCCACATTGGAGACATGACTAACATCTACTTAACGCTAGCTCGTTACAACTAACAGTATGATTCTCCTTGGCTTACCCGACCCTCCCTCTCCCCCATGACTCCTAGCTCTGAAAGTGTCCATGTTGGAGGGTATCACAGCCCCAACTTGTGAACACTGGAGTCTTCACTAACTGTAGAAACAGGCCAAAACAAATGTGAATCTGAACCCTGCATAGGTGGTCATTTGATGCCTAGGGCTTCTCTACAATTCTATTTATTCCCAATCTCCTCCCAAATCCCTTAAATCTTCTCCAACCCTTTAACTGTAGGAAAGCTCAGGTGTAGCTTATCTATGGAGCCAGAGTTGGGATCAGAATGTTCTACTGAGCCAGGACAACAGACTACCTGTTCTTTCACCCAGGTGACATGATACTGTGTTTATGCCAAAACTTCAACTTTCCCAACCTAAATAATGGATGGCCATAATAGCAGCCTGCCATTTATCCTTTGCTTAAGATTAAGTCCCTTTACCCATTATGATTAAAGACCAGCAATGATCATAGTCCTAAATGTGAAGCTAAACCTACAAAGCTTCTAGGAGAAATCATAAAAAAAATTTTATGACTTTATGGTAGGAAAACATTTCTATGTTACAAAAGGCAGAGACAAGAAATCAAACATCACTAAAATTAAAAACCTCTGTCCATCAAAAGACACCATTAGGAAAGTGAAAATGTATAGACTTAGAGAAAATATTTGATTTTCTCTAATTATCTATATTTAGATATTATTATCTAAAGAGAATATAGATATTTGACAAAGGACTTTTACAGCCAGGAAGGATATGAAGACATCTATTTTAAAAACTCATGCACACAAATAATAAAAAGACATGCAATTTCTAAAAAGGAGCAAAAGACTTGCATTGGCATGTTGCAAAATAAGATAACTGAAAGGCTATAAAGTCTATTATAAGGTCCTCAATATAATTATTCATCAGAGAAATGGAAATTCAAACTACAGTGAGATACCACTACAGACAAGGCAGAATCAATAAAATTAAAAGAACTAATAATTACATGATGCTTAGGACGTGGAGACCTGGAACGCTCATACCTTGCTGGTGGGAGCATACAGTGGCCAACCACTGTGGAAAGTGGTTTGGGATTTCCTTTTTTTTTTTTTTTTTGAGACAGAGTCTCACTCTGTTGCCCCAGCTGGAGTGCAGTGGCATGATCTCAGCTCACTGCAACCTCTACCTCATGAGTTCAGCAATTCTCCTGTCTCAGCCTCCCCAGTAGCAGGGATTGCAAGTACTCACCACCACGCTTAGCTAATTTTTGTGTTTTAAGTAGAGGTGGGGTTTCACCATATTGGTCAGACTGGTCCTGAACTCCTGACCTCGGGTGATCTGTCTGCCTCATCCCTCCCCTCCTTTTTTTTAGATGGAGTTTTGCTCTTGTTGCCCAGGCTGGAGTGCAATGGCATGATCTCTGCTCACTGCAACCTCTGCCTCTTTGGTTCAAGTCATTTTCAATCCTTGCTAGTAGCTGGGATTACAGGCACCGGCCACCATGCCCAGCTAATTTTTGTATTTTTAATAGAGACGAGGTTTCACCATGTTGGCCAGGCTGGTCTCAAACTCCTGACCTTAGGTGATCTGCTCTCCTCAGCCTCCCGAAGTGCTGGGATTACGGGCGTGAGCCACTGTGCCTGGCCAGTTTGGCAATTTCTAACAAAGTTAAACGTCTATCTACCTTAATGACTCAGCAATTCCACTTCTGCATATATACCCATAAATAAGTGTACATATGCATTAAAAGATTTCTTTGTGAATGTTTATAGCAGCCTCATGATAGCCTCAAGCTGGAAACAACCAAAATGGCCATTAATAGGAAAATGGATAAACAAATTGAGTTATAATAATACAATGAAATACTCAGCAGAGAAAAAGAACGAATTGTTGATATAGGCAACAATATGGAAGGTGCTCAAAAACATTAGTTTGAATGAAAGAAGTCAGGTACTACTAAAATATCTACTTTATGATCCCATTTATATAAAATTTAAGGACAGAAAAAACAAATCTATTGTGATAAAAGTCAGAATATAGGTGGGTGAGTATTAACTGGAGACAGAAGAGGAGTTTGGGGGGTGATGGAAATGTGCCATATCTTTATGTAGAAGATGGTCATACAGACATGTACATATACAAAAATTCATTGATTTTTTTTTTTGAGATGGAGTTTTGCTCTGACGCCCAGGCTGGAGTGCAATGGTGTGATCTCTTGGCTCATCACAACCTCTGCCTCCCGGGTTCAAGAGATTCTTCTGCCTCAACCTTCCAAGTAGCTGGGATTATAGGCATGGGCCACCACGCCCAGCTAATTTTACGTTTTTAGTAGAGACAGGGTTTCACCATGTTGGTCAGTCTGGTCTCAAACTCCCGACCTCAGGTAATCCACCCGCCTCCACCTCTGAAAATGCTGGGATTAAAGGCATGAGCCACTGTGCCCATCTGAATTCACTGATTTTTTTAAATGTCAAAATTCATTTTAAGATACATGCATTTTACTATATATAAATTGTACCTCAGTAAAGTACTGGTAAATAAGTAATCATAACATAAAAATGGAAAGATTGAAAACAATTGCTGATAATCCAATCATCCAATAACCCCAGTCTTATTTCAGTGCATATATATGTGGATAAAATATTATCGCATGTATATATTTTATTTTGCTTTTCCCCCTTACCATCATATCATAACACTTTCTCCTGACATTAAAAACTTCTTGGCTAGGTGTGATTGTGCATGCCTGTAGCCCCAGCTACTCAGGAGGCTGAGGCAGGGGATGACTTGAGCCCTGGAGTTTGAGACCAGCCTGGGCAACAAAGTGAGACCCTGTATCTACAAAAAGAAAAAAAATAAATTACCCAAACAGACGTGGAAGCACATGCCTGTAGTCCCAGCTACTCGGGAGGCTGAGGTGGGAGGACCATTTGAGCCGGGGAGTTTGAGGCTGCAGTGAGCTGTGCCTGTGCCGCTATATTCCAGCCTGGGCCGCTATATTCCAGCCTGGGCAACAGTCAGGCCTATCTAGAAAAAAAAAAAAAAATAGGGCAGGGGGAGCAGCAAAAACTAAAAACTAAAAAGGAACATCTTGAATCTCTGCCTAGTGGCACAGTGCCCTGGCATTCTGAAGTGGAGGTGCATGTATTTCTACACGGAGTCATCATTTATCAGTAAGTGTGAATGGACGTTCTCCTCTGCAGATCTCTGGAGGCAGTCAAGACAGAAGACAGATTGAGATGACATTAGCATGGTCCCTGCTTTTATAAATTGATTGTTGAGGGAGGAGGGAAGAATTAAGGAAGGCTTCACAGAAGAGATGATGTTTTCACTGGTCTGAAGGAAGAGTCGGGTTTTGCTGGGTAGAGGGGAACTGCAGGGAATAAGTGAAGGCGTGGAAGCACAGTATTGTGAGGTGCTGGGATCATGGATGTGTTTAAGCACTACACTGACATTATGATATTTGGGTTTAGAATTCTTCTCTGGAAGTGTTCTGGATCAAAGTAGAAATATTGAGAGATATTAGGAACAGATAGAAAAAATAAGGGGCTCCTGGTAATAGGATTAGTGGAATTGGGGTGGAGGAAATGTATTTCAGAGGTATTTGGAGACAAGGCTTTAGAACAACTGGGTACTGAAGGTGACAGGGAGATATTTTATTCAATAACAACTTCCTGCTGAATTTATACTCCTGGCTCTGCCATTGACTAATTGCCTGACTTTTGGCAAGTCTCATAACCTATTATGGCTTCAGTTTCCAACCTGTAAAATAAAGAAATTGGACTAGATTACGACTAGATTGGATTCATGATGTCACCTTCTCCTCCTGTATCAAAGACAGATAGTGATATTGAACATGGTCTTTTTCCTTGCTGAGCTGAGATAGGACTCCAGGCAGCCACCACCAATGATTTGGAAGAGTTGAAATCCATACGCTTACCCTGGACACAATAATCTCCAAGGTTATTCCCAATTCTAAAAGTATTTTTATAAATTACATAATAATGGGCAGGTAAAGTGGTTTACACCTGTAAGCCTAGTATTTTGGGAGGTCAATGTGGGTGGATTGTTTGAGATCACAAATTGGAGACCAACCTGGGCAACGTGGCAAAACCCTGTCTCTACAAAAAATACAAAAATTAGCCAGGCATGGTGGTGCACACCTGTAGTCCTAGGTACTGTGAGGTGAGGTGGGAGGAGGATCACTTGAGTCTGGGAGGTTGCAGTGAGTAGAAATTTTACCACTGCACTCCAGCCTGGGTTATAGAGTATAGAGCCAGACCTTCTCTCAAAAATAATAAATTAAATACATAAATAAATCAATCACATGTTCTTCAAGTGGGAAGTGGAATTAGAGAAACTGCTATTAAATGCGGACCTGTAAAAAGGATTTATGTTTTTGGAGGTGATAAGGAAGTGGCTTCTTGACTTCAGCCTCTGGGAAAGTTGTCTTCCTAGAGGTGATGAAGGTGCTAAAAGGCAAAGAGCAAAGCGGAAGAGGCATGGACAACAAACATGACAGGTTTTTAGCCCTGCCAGCCCTGGCACAGGGACAATCATGTCCCCGTTAATGTGAGGACAGGTAGCCTGAATCAGCGCAGCCCAGTATAGACACCGCTTGATTTGGAAGTTGAAATGATGTTTTACAAAAAGGCCTGTGAGGCTTTCGTATCTTTCCTCTCCAGCACTTTCTATCAACCCCTTTAGAAAAGAGAAAGGCAAGGGTTGACGGGATTGCTGGTGGAAATGGAATCAGGGAAGCCTGGAAGGGAGTTCTATGCTTCCTTTGCACCATTTGACATATAGCATCTGTGTCTGTTTGGTTGACCACGAGGAAGGAACTTGCTTCTCCCATTATTTCTCATCAGTTCACATTTCTCTGTTCCCTGAACATTCCCAGGACTTTCTGCCTCAGCTATAAAATTGTCTGCTTTGAATTCTGCCATATTTAATGTTAAGCAAATACAATTCTTTTTAGCAAAAATGTTAAAAAGAAACTTTTTAAATATGAAATCTTAAAAAGTACTCAATCCTATTTAAAAGGAGAGAAAATAGAAAGAATAGTATAATAATATAATATGTCTAGTACTGGGTTGAAAATGTTATGCCCATGTCCTGATGCCGAAAATTTATGAATGTGACCTTATTTGGAATGAAGGTCTTTGCAGATATAATTGAAGATCTGGAGATGAGATCACCCTGAATTATCTAGTGGGCTCTAAATTTAACAATAAGCATTCCTTATAAGAGACAGAAGCAGAGAAGACACAGACACAGAAGAGAAGGCCATCAGAGTGATGAGCCCAAGCCCAGGACCCCTTAGAGCCACCAGAAGCTGGAAGAGGCAGGAAGGATTCCCCCTACAGCTTCCAGAGGAGAAAGAACGTTTTAATTTCAGACTTCTAATTTCTGTTGTTGTAAGCCCCCCAGTTTGGGGTAATTTGTTAATGCAGCCACAGGAAATGAACATATCATCACCTAGATTCAAATTCACTTTCTGACACATTTGCTTTACTCCTGTCTGCCTCCCTCCCTCCCTCTGTCTCTCCCTCCCTCCCTTCCTCCCTCCCTCCCTCCCTCCCTTCCTTCCTTCTCTCTTCCTCCCTTCGTTTCTCCCTCCCTCTTTCTCCCTCCCTCCCTTCCTCCCTCCCTCTTTTCCTTCCTTCCTTCTTTCCTCCCTCTCTTCTTTCCTTTCTTCCTTCCTTCCTCCCTCTTTTCCTCCCTCCCTCCCCTCCTCTTCCTCCCTCCTTTCTTTCCTTCCTTCCTCCCTCCCTTCTTTCTTTCCTTCCGTCCTCTCTCCCTCCTTTTTTTCCTTTCTTCCTTCCTCCTTTCCTTTTTCCCTCCCTCCCTCCTTTCTTTCCTTCCTTCCTTCTTTCTTTCCTTTCCTTCCTTCCCTTACTTATGAAGTGTTTTAAAGCAAATTTCTAGTATTATGTCATTTCACCTCTATATACATCAATATACACCTCAGAATTTATGGACATCTTAAAATGTAACCACAATGCCGTTATAACAACCAACAAATTAACTAACTAAAAATAAGTGTGTGGTATCTAAAATATCTTTTAATATTTCTCTTGAACACTACCTCTGAATCTTAGTAGATTTTCACTCCTCTTTGAATTTTCTTATATTTTTGAGCTATCTTTCTAGAAAAGAAGTGCCTGGAATTAAACTCACCATTACAGGTGTGGGCTCCTATGTGTATGGATGGCAGGTATCTCAATGTTCCTCGCTAATGGTGAAAAGTTTTTGGACTTCTTTCTCTAGCTAAAAATAAAGATTTCTTTTTTCCTTTACAATATTAGCTTTTGTCTAGGATTGACATTCAGAAGTCCCACTTCAAAGTTATTTGGGAAGTAGGTGAAAATAAAATCACAGAACAGAAAAGCAAACTGGATTCTAATATTTTTTGCCCCAAATGTAGAAGAATTTAGCTGTGAAAATGAAATTTAAAAAAAAAATAAGGTAAAAACCAGGAAGTAACTCTAAGTTGGCTTTTAAGTGATTCTCTCACAAGTTTTCACTTTCTGTGAGAAATTTCTTTTGTTATGTTTTATTTTTATTTTTGATAGAGTCTTGCTCGGTGGCCCAGGCTGGAATGTAGTGGCATGATCTCGGTTCACTGCAACCTCCGCCTCTCTAGTTCAAGCGATTCTCCTGCCTCAGCCTCCCTGGTAACTGGGATTACAGGTGTGCGCCACCATACCCGACTAATTTTCGTATTTTTAGTGGGGACAGGGTTTCCTCATGTTGGCCTGGCTGGTCTCAAACTCCTACCTCAGGCGCTCTGCCCACCTCGGCCTCCCAAAGTGCTGGGATTACAGGTGTGGACCACTGCACATGGCCGAGAAATTTCTCTATCATTTTAAAAGTGCAAAATGTTATGCTCTGAATAATTGTGTTTGACAATCCTTTCAAAAAGATAAATGGTGCCCATGAACTGTATTTCAGTGTTTTTTGTTAAAGAGGTATATACCCTTTTGGCACTTTACCTGTGTTCCCTAAATTGCTTTTCTCTTCTAAGGACATTACTATTGATCATGCCCCTGCTCCCTAATAAAAGGAGTGAAAGGGCCGGGCACGGTGGCTCACGCCTGTAATCCCAACACTTTGGGAGGCCGAGGCGGGTGGATCACGAGGTCAAGAGATCGAGACCATCCTGGTCAACACGGTGAAACCCCGTCTCTACTAAAAATACAAAACATTAGCTGGGCATGGTGGCGCGCGCCTGTAATCCCAGCTACTCAGGAGGCTGAGGCAGGAGAATTGCCTGAACCCGGGAGGTGGAGGTTGCAGTGAGCCGAGATCGCGCCATTGCACTCCAGCCTGGGTAACATGAGCGAAGCTCTTTCCCCAAAAAATAAATAAATAAATAAAAATAAAAATAAAATGAGTGAAAGGAAAATCGCTCATACATGTTACCAAAAGGCAGTACTGGCATGTATTTAGGTGACGTGGTATGAATGGTACAGGTTGAGATAATCCTACATTATTACCTTAAAAGCTTCTTTGTTCTAAGGCACCCTTTGCTTAAAATTTAATACTCTTTAGAAAGGGTGTGTCTTTGCATGTGCTGAAAAATGTTGGTGATGCGAACATGAGCGTGAAGACTTCAGTGGCTGACCATGAGCTAGAGCTAGAGGGAATGAATATTTTGGGGAGGCAGAGGACGTAGTACCATCACGATGGAAGCAGGGCATTCTGAATGACAAAGGAGTCTGAGGGCACCAAGGATAAAACTTTCCAGCCTCTTTTCCCATTGTTCCTTCTGCAAGCCTTTGTGTCCCTAGGCTCAGGGCTGGCTTGGCCACTGGGGCCACTGCTGAATGGTGAGCTTCTCTGTCTGTAAGCAGTGGGAGCACATCACTTGAAGTGGGCTTAGTCAGGCCTTGAGAGCTAGCCAAGTGACTCCGCCTCCCCTGTCTCTCTTTATATGTTATACATTTCATGAATGGCTCTCTTTCAACAAGGAAGCTATCTCTCCTTCCTGTAGACTTTGAAGCCCTTGATTCGTGCCCATAAACTTGTTTGTTCATGCTTAAATGAACCCCTTGGCAGAGTACACAAGCTTGTTCTCAATCTCTTTTCCTGGTAATACTTTCTTCTATCATAACTTAGTTAAGGCGAAGGAGGAATGTAACTGATAAGCACACAGTTTATAGCATTAAGAGTTGGGGAGTAAGAATAATGCAGTTTGAATTCCAACACCTACCATGTTCCTTGATAACTTAATGTCTTAATTTTCTCAGCACTCAGCTAGAGTGGAGGAAAAATAGAATGGTAGAGGTCTTTCAAAACACAGGATAGGTCTGGTTTCAGCTCTGACATTCAGAAATGCTTGGAAGTCATCAGCTTTACCATTATAACAAGAAAAAGGCTGAAGAAATGGAAAATTAATGACTCTTTAAAGTCCCATTGGAGAAATAAAGTCATAGAGCAAACCCCCTACCTGAAATCTGGAGAGACAGGTGAATACAGAGAATAGCGACTGAGCTCAGCTCACCTGGAGCAGACGCCGCTGGAGCCGCAATGGTAGGAGCACTTCATTGGCAGTTCTGGCAAATTGCTAGAGTAACTGCTGGAGACCCAGCTTAGAGGGACCCCATATTTTGTGGGTTTTACCTCCAGGAAACCTGTTTGGTTCTCAAAATGAAGATCTGAGAAAAGCCCCCTCACATTTCTGGCAGGCGTGGGCAAGGGAAGTAACTGTTTTGGAATTCACCCAGGGTGTTCCCCATAACAAAGTCCTGCTCTCCAAGACTAACAACTTTACCAGAGTGTTGTCTACTTGAAGGAAGGGCAGTTAGTCAATTCCAGTCCCCAATTCCAGTCAGAAGTTCGAGACCAGCCTGACCAATATGTTGAAACCCTAAAAATACAAAAATTAGCCAGGCGTGGTGGAGGCTGAGATGGGAGAATTGTTGAATCCAGGAGGTGAAGGTTGCAGTGAGCTGAAATTGCACCACTATACTCCATCCTAGGCAACAGAGTGAGACACTGTCGAAGAAGAAGAAGGAGAAGGAGGAGGAGAAAAAAGAAGGAGGAGGAGGAGACGGAGGAGGAGGAGGGGGAGGAGGAGGAGGAGGAGGAGGGGGGGGAGGAGGAAACCGCCGTGACTGGGGAGCAGTGCATGTGCTTGAGTCCAGGAGTTCCGGAAAAGACTGGGCAACATAAAAAAATTCCATCTAAAATAAACAAATAAATAAACAACCACATCAGCAAGAAGAGAGCAGACTGAAATATTTGTTTTGTTTTCTTTTTAAATAGTAGAGACAGAGTCTCACTGTGTTGCCCAGGCTGATCTCAAACTCCTGGGCTCAGATGATCCTCTTGCCTTGGCCTCCTAAAGTGCTGGGATTATGTGGACTGAAATATTTAAAGTGTTGAAAGACCCCAATAACCTAGAATTCTATATCCAGTGGAATTATTCTTTAAAAGCAAAGGAGAAATAAAGACTGTCTTACACAAATGAGAACAGAAAATTCATCAACAGTACACCTTCCTATAAGAGATGTT
>NW_016107336.1:4930450-4961930 GCF_001604975.1 Cebus imitator
TTTTTTTTTTATTCTTAATTGATAAAATAGTTGTTCAAAATGAAAATAGCAAAATGTATTGGATGATTATAGCATATGTATAAGTAAAATGAATGACATCAGTGTTATAAAGGAAGGGAGAAAGGAATCAGACATGCTCTAGCAAAAGCTACCTGCACTACTTCCAAAGAAGTATACTATTGTTTGAAAGTGGATTGAGATTAATTGAAAATATGTACTGAAAATTCTAGGGCAACAACAACTTTTTTAAAAGAAAGAATAATTGATATTCTGAAATGAGAGAAAATAGAATCATTTAATATGTTCAATTAAAACCAGAGAAGGCAGAAAAAGAGAAGCTAAAGAGGAACAAAGAATAAATAAAACAGAAAAAAGTCATAAACCTGGTAGATGTTAATCCAACTATATCAATGATCATTTCATTTGCGAATGGTCTAAATAACATCAATTAAAAGACAGGCTGTCAGACTGGATTTAAAAAAAAAAAAAGACCCAACTATCTTTTCTGCAAGAAACTCACTTTAAGTATAAAGACAGAGGCCAGCTCACACCTGCAACCTCAATGCTTTAAGAGGCTGAGGTGGGAGGATTACTTGAGCGCAGGCGTTCAAGACTAACCTGACCAAGATAATTAAGACTCCTGTCTCTACTAAAAATTTTTAAAAGTTTGCAGGGTGTGATGACATGTGCCTGTATTCCCAGCTATTTGGGAAGCTGGGGTGGGAGGATGGTTTGAGCTCAGGAGTTCCAGGGTTACAGAGAGCTACAATCCCACCAACACACTGCAGCCGGGGTGACAGAGTGAGACCTGACCCCCCCAAAAAAATTTTAAAAAAGTAAGTATAAAGACAGATCGGTTAAAAGGAAAGACACGGAGAAAGATATACCATGCTAACAGCATCCAAAAGAATGCTGGAGCAATTACATTAATTTCATAACAAGGAAAATTATGGATGAAGAGGGGCGTTACACAAGAAAAAGGGATCACTTATTTAAGAAGCATAACACCTTTAATGTGTACGTGCCGAAGAATAGAGCATCAAAATATGTGAGGTAAAAGCTGATAGAACTTCAAAAAGAAACAGGTTAATTCACTATTATCCTCGAAGACTTCAACACCTCTCTATTAGTAATTAAGAGGTCCTGACAGCAGAAAATCAGTAAGGACGTAGCTGAACTGAACAGTACCATCAATGAACAGACTTAATTACCACTTACAAAATATAGGTTAGCCTTACTTTAAACAAAATTAGAAATATGAAAATCCCTACTTAGGAAACCAGTAAGTGTAGGTGTGATTTTTCATTATACAAAATAATTTTTCAATTTATTAAAGTATATTTTATTCTTATTTTACCTAAGACGTTTTTTCTTCTTTTTTTCTATTTTTTTTTCTTTGAGACAGAGTCTCTCTCCATCACCCAGGCTGGAGTCCGGTAGTGCAATCTTGGCTCACTGCAACCTCCACCTCCTAGGGTCAAGTGATTCTCCTGCCTCAGCCACCTGAATGGCTGGGACCACAGGCACACACCACCACGCTTGGCTAATTTTTGTAGTTTAGTAGAGACAGGATTTCGCCACGTTGGCCAGGCTTTTCTCGAATTCCTGGTCTCAAGTGATCTGCCCACTTCAGCCTCCCAAAGTACTGGGATTACAGGCATGAGCCACTGTACCCAGCCTACCTGGGACTTTTAACAGATTTCCTTGAAGTATTTAAATTACGAATTCATTTAGAAGTTTACAGTTTGTCTAATCAGAAACTGAGTTGTGATACGGATCATCGTAAACCCCTGTAAATATTTGAAAAAGTGAACTCCAGAATTGCCAGGATGTTGCTTGTGATGAGATCAGCAAACAATCCTCTATAGAACTCTTGCCCAAGGGGCTTGTCTCGTAATTTGTGATTTTTTTTCCCTAAATCTGAAGCTGAGAATGATGAAGGAGTGACGCTCCTTCAAACCAAAGGTCCCACTTTTCAATGACAGGGAAGAGAGTACATAAGACAGCTCTTTCTGCAGGGCTGGCCATCTCCTTGCCTAGAAACTTTTTGTCTGAGCCGGGTGCAGTGGCTCACGCCTGTAATCCTAGCACTTTGGGAGGCCCAGGCAAGCGGATCACCTGAGGTCGGGAGTTCGAGACCAGCCTGACCAACATGGAGAAACCCTGTCTCTACTAAAAATGTAAAAATTGGCCAGGCGTGGTGGCACATGCCTGTAATTCCAGCTACTCGGAAGGCTGATGCAGGATAATCACTTGAGCCTAGGAGGCAGAGGTTGCAGTGAGCTGAGATCACGTCATTGCACTCCAGCCTGGGCAATAAGAGTGAAACCTGATCGCAAAAAAAGAAAAGGAGAGAAGAAAATTATTGTCTGCTTCTTGTTAACTCCTCAAGTTCGTTCGTTCTATCAATAACAACTCCTGAGCATGTGCTGTGAGCCAGGCACCACCTCCGATGACCACAAGCTATTCAGATCGATTGGCAGGTCATTCACATCAAAGATGATAATAGATTAGAAATATTGGAAGTTCTCGGCCCAAGTCTTCTGCCCAGTGTTGCATCTGTTATCCACCAAATGATTCTCAGGGGTGTGGAATGAGAGTCACTGCAAATCAAGGCCATCTCTTCATCTTGTTCTTCTCACCCTGCTCTCTGGCTGTGCACAGTCAGGCTGCAGTTAACCAGATTTCATTTTTGGGAGAACTTGAAAGTTCTAGCCACATCAAAGCCTGTTCCTCTAGGACTCCAGGTAGCTGTGTTCACTGTTTCCCTTATTCATTCACTACTCACTAAGCAAGAGACGCAAACTTGAAGATGATCTAAAATACAAAGATAAATGAACCTCAGTCCCTACCCTCTAGTAGTTTGCAATTTATCGTATTCCTTCTCAGTAGTTCTTGCAAAGTACTTACCTGTGTCCTGCGTTTCCCAAATTTGGTTTATTTCACTCAATTATGTTTTCTCTCTCACTTTTCACATATCTCGGAAGCACCATACATGGTATGGGAAGAATATCATAACCTTTGTGTATGTATTGTGATTTCGTAATTGACCAAACAAAACCCTCCTCGGCAAAGGTTTAAGAATCAGGAAATCTGGGCTTGAATCCCACCTGCGCTTCTGTGTCCCTGCGTCAGCCACTTAACCTCTCTTGAGTTTCAGTTACTTCACCTGTAAAATATTTCTGGCTTCTCTATCTCACAGTTTTTGTTATGTGTGGATCAAATGAGCAACTGCACAAGTAATCACTTTCACAATAGCAAGTGACATGCAGATGGAAGTTTTTATTATTAAGTTCCTGCCAGACTCAACCTCAGGGTTTGCTTATGTGTACAGTATAAATGCCATAGAAATAGTAACTAACGGCAGAATTTGGCCCAGGGCACTTAACTACCACAGTTTTTTTTTTTTAAGGCAGATGAAAAAACGTAAAGACTTTTTATTCAAAACAGAAAACTTTCAAACAAGAGTCAGCACTTGCCAAGGACATGGTTATTAAGTGGATCTTGGCGAGGGAAATTCAGAGGATGATGGAGAGCTTCCCAGACCAGGAACTGAAAGAGAAAAGCCTTTAATGTTATCATCTTCCTTCTCCAGCCTTGCACTGCCTTGCTTAGAATTCCTTATCTAATCAACTAGAGTCACACTTAACAGTCAAACAATAAAAATGGGATGCATTTTAAGTTTGGATGGTTAGAGGCCAAAAACAACTTGCTGTTCAGGCTGCAATCATCCCGCCCAGAGGACACTGAGCTCCACTTTCACTTTTAAGGGAACTGCAGATAAAATGCCTTTCTCTCCTGGGTTTTGAAAATTTTTTTTTGTTAAATCTTGTTAAAATACTAAAAATCACATTATGTTCACAGAACCTAGCAAAGAAGCAAAGTTTATGCTATGAGGTGTTGAAAGACAGTGCAGTGACATGGGGTGAAGGAAGGACCTCAGATAATCCCAGTTTTTCTAGCTTGGACTCCTATGTGTTATGGCTGATTCTAGAAAAGCAGAAATAGGGCCGGGTGCGGTGGCTCACGCCTGTAATCCAAGCAGTTTGAGAGGCCGAGGCTGGCGGATCACGAGGTCAAGAGATGGAGATCATCCTGGCCAACATGGTGAAACCCCGTCTCTACTAAAAATACAAAAATTAGCTGGGTGTGGTGGTGTGCACCTGTAGTCCCAGCTACTAGGGAGGCTGAGGCAGGAGAACCACCTGAACCCGGGAGGCAGAGGTTGCAGTGAGCCTAGATTGTGCCACTGCACTCCAGCCTGGGTCACAGAGCAAGACTCCATCTCAGAAAAAGAAAAAAAAAGAAAAAGAAAAAAGAAAAGCAGAAAACAGGAGTGGTTAGCACAAGTCTGATTGGTGTGGAGATTGAGATGGTGGCAATGAGAAGGGGTGAAGGGAATTGGAGGGTACTAACTACTTTAATTAAAAACAACAAGGGCCAGCCATGGTGGCTCACATCTGTGTTTCCAGAACTTAGTGGGGCTGAGGTGGGAGGATGGCCTGAGTCCAGGAGTTCAAGGGTGCAGTGAGCTGTGATCACAACACAGCCCTCCAGCTTGGGTGACAAAGCTAGACCCTAACTTAAAAACAAAACAAAACAAAAAGCCACCACCAACAAAAGAAATCTCATACCCGCTATAGGTGTCTACCATCAAAAACACAGAAAATAACAAGTGTCGGTAACTGTGTGGGGAAATTGGAACTATGTGTACTGTTGCTGTGAATGTAAAATGGTCTCCAGCACTTTGGGAGGGCGAGGCGGGCTGATCACGAGGCCAGGAGTTCAAGACCACCCTGGACAACATGGTGAAACCCCTCTCTACTAAAACTACAAAAATTAGCCAGGCATGGTGGCACATGCCTGTGATCCCAGCTACTTGGGAGGCTCAGGCAGGAGAATCGCTTGAACTGCAGAAGCAGAATTTACAGTGAGCCCAGATCGCGCCATTGCACTCCAGGCTAGGTGACAGAGTAAGACTGTCTAAAAAAAAAAAGATGTAGCTGCTATAGAAATAGTATGGTGGTTTCTCAAAAATTTAAACATAGAATTACCGTATGATCTAGCAATTCCACTTCTGGTTATCCAAAAGTATGGAAGCAAGATCCCAAAGAGGTATTTGCATACCCATGTTCATGGGAGCATTACTCACAATAGCCAGAAGATGGAAGCAATTCAAGTATGCATTCGTGGATGGACAGATAAACAAACAAACAAAAAAAATGTGGTCTATACATCCCATGGAATATTCTTCAGCCTTAAAAAGGAAGGACATCTTGTCACGTGCTACAAGATAAATAAAACCTCAGGACATTATTCTCAGTGAAATAAGCTAGTCACAAACAGACAAATATTATCTGATTTCACTTATAGGAGGTACCTAATATAGTCAAATAGATAAAGACAGAAAGTCGAATGGTGGTTACCAGGGTCTTGGGGGAGAGGGAATGGGCAATTGCTGTTCAATGGGCGTAGAGTTTCATTTCTGCAACATGAAGGAGTTTTGGGGACCGGTTGCACAACAATGTAAACATACTTAACACCACAGAAACCACTGAAACTTACTTAAAAATGATTGAGATTGTAAATTGCATGTTATTTTTATCACAATTAAAGAAAAAATTATTCTCAAAATTGGGAAAAAAAAGAACAAAGAGGAAAAGAAAAACCTAAATGAAACCTCACTGCCCAGATTAACCTTATAGCTAATGATGAATTTCTATGCTCAAATATTCTGGTGGTTTCCCATTCCTATAAAGTCCAAACTCCTTCGAACATTCAAGGGCTTCTTGGAGGTGGCCTCAATGACCCAGCCTCCAAATCTTACCTTCCACTACCTCTTATAAGCTCTAGGTTCCACAGTCCCTGTACTCTTCTGCATGCTCATTTCCATGACTTTTTTTTTTTTTCCCCCAGCCAAAATCTCATCCACTCCTCGGTGTCCATTCACATGTTCTGGGAAGCCTTCCCTGATCTCTTCGGAGGTAAATAGCTCCCCTTCACCGGGTTTGTGTTTTGTAATTCATCGCTGTGTTCCAAGTGTTTGTGAATACGTCTCTCAGGAGCAGATCAGCTCCCTGCAGGCAGTTAGCACCTTATTCATTCAGCCTCTTCACAGCGCTGGTTATAACAAATATTTGATGTCAGGCAAATCATGTCAGTAATCCTCCAGCGGCCTTCAAAGGACTAACATCGTTTCCCCCAACTGTCCCCTCTACTCCATTCTCATCTCCTACTGCTTCCCCCTTGCTCCATCCTCTCCAACTTTCTTGGGTTCTTGGCTGTCTGCTGGATTCACTAGATGTATTCTCACTTTCAGGCCTTTACACAGGCTGATTTCTCTCCCTGTTACTCTCTCAGATTCCTACATGACTCACCCCTTTATCTTCTTCAGGTCTTGCTCAAAAGAAAAAAAAAGATGTGAATACATCTCTTAGGAGCAGGTCAGCTCCCTGCAGGCGGATTTAGCGCCTTATTAATTCAGCATCTTCACAGCATCTCTACTAAAAATGTTACTTCTGGAAACATCCTTTCCTAAACATCCTATTTAGAACTACAACCCAGTCCCATTTCCTCCCCGGCACGGCCTACCCTGTTTCCCATGTTCATTTTTCTCCATTGCACTTACACCAGGTGGCTTGAATTTTATTTATTTGATCTTTGTCTTCACTGGAATGCAAGCTCCATGAGGGCTGGTGCTCTTTTACATTGTTCATCAATTGAAAAAAAAACATCTTGGCCAGGCGAGGTGGCTCATGCTTGTAATCCCAGCACTTTGAGAGGCCAAGGCAGGTGGTCACCTGAGGTCAGGAGTTCAAGACCAGCCTGGCCAACATGGTGAAAACATGTCTCTACTAAAAATACAAAAACTAGCTGGGCATGGTGGCAGGTGCCTGTAATCCCAGCTACTCAGGAGGCTGCAGCAGGAGAATCGCTTGAGCCAGGAAGGCAGAAGTTGTAGTGAGCCGAGATCACACCACTGCACTCCAGCCTTGGCGACAGAGTAACACTCTGTCTCAAAAAAAAAAAAAAAGAAAAACCCCAAAACAAAAAAAGAATCTTCAGTACCTCCTGCAGTGCTGGCACATGGTAGACTTTCAATAAACAGTTGTCCAATTAGTTGAATGAATGAATGGCTACAGAAAGCACTTGTAGTGTAAGATTATTGAATAATTTCTGATTGTTTATTATCAAAATATTTTCTCTGTGAGTGCTCATTCCAGAGCTGGGGGGAAGAAAAAGAACACACTTTGCAATATAAGCCCTGCTCTGTGTTCACTGCACAGATATCACCTGTACTAAGCAGCAACTGATTGATATTTTTCTGTTGACATACAGTTTAATCATTTCCTGTCAGAAGCTGGAGCAAAGGTCATGTTAGATAAGCACTCAATTAAGTTTTTAGATGATGGTGATGTGTAAACAACTTACTAGCCTATACACGTAATTAATTTTCACATTATTTTTGCAGATTGCTTTAACTCTGTAGTAACAGGATCCCTGCTAATTTGCTGCCGATATTCCATTCTGGCTCCTAATCTTTTATTAGGGATTTCCCCTCCCTCCCCCCCGGCCGTTCCGCTGCTGCTCCTGCCACATTTTCTTGTAAAAAAATTCAAACATAGGCAAGCTGGAAGATTTTACAGTGAATCTCCACACCCCTGTTCTTTCAATTCTATTTACAGTTAACATACTTCCTTTAACACTTAACTATCTATCCATCCCTAATTAAGCCTCTTTTAAAAAACTATCCATCCAAATTAAGTCTTTTATTTTCCCTCAAAGTGTGATTTGGGGTTAGAAATGCAAATTCTTGAATTCCAGCCTAGGCCTATTGAATCCAAAATTGGGAGGGAGGGAGGTCTCAAGGTGGTTGGGGCTGGGGTGGGAAAGAGCAGCCACAATCTGTGTTTTTGTTTTTGTTTTGTTTTTGAGACAGAGTCTTGCTCTGTCACCCAAGCTGGAGAGCTGTCATGCAGTCTTGGCTTACTGTGACCCCTGACTCACAGGTTCAAGCGACTCTTCTGTCTTAGCCTCCCGAGTAGCTGGGATTATAGGCATGTGCCACCACGCCCAGCTAACTTTTGTATTTTTGGTAGAGCTGGGGTTTCACCATGTTGACCAGGCTGGTCTCGAACTCTTAACCTCAAGTGACCCACCCACCTTGGCCTCCCAAAGTGCTGAGATTACAGATGTGAGCCACCATGCCCAGCCTCACAATCTGTGTTTTTTTGACACATTCTCCAAGTGATTCTGAAGCTAGTTCAAGTTTGAGAAGCACCATTTTAAATAAACTTATATGACTCACTCTACCTGTTTCCATGGAGATCTACTCGCATCTTTGAAGTTAGAGGTCTCCTCTGGTGCATTAACAAAGAGAGACCCTAATGATACAGCTGTATGCAGAAACCTTCCCCCACCACACACGACAACTTATTTGTCAGCATTAACTTGTGCAGTACAGTTTTAGTGATGTGGTTAAGAAGTTCAGGCTCTGGAACTAAATAGATCTGGGATGGAATCTCAGCTCCACCAAGCCATATGGACTCAGCTAAGTTACTTTTCCATTGTGAGCCTTGTTTTCTCATCTGTAGAATGGCGTATGGAAGAGCACATCCCTCACAACAAATAGTTATCCAGCCTCTTCTGTGCATCAAGCATTGTAGATCCTGTTCTGGGTGGTGGGGAAGTAGTGGTGAGACAAGGCAAAGCTCAGTTCTTTTGGAGCCTTTGTTCTCGTAGGTGAGACTTACAATAAACACAGACAGATATAAATAACTTCCGGCTGGGCATGGTGGCTCATGCCTGTAAACCCAGCACTTTAGGGGTGGAGTCGGGCAGATTGCTTTGAGTGCAGGAGTTTGAGCCCAGCCTGGGCAACAGGTTGAAACACAGTTTCTATTTTTAAAAATTAGGTGTGGCGGCATGTGGCTGTGGTTTCAGCTGTCTGGCTACTTGGGAGGCTGAGGTGGGAGGATCACATTGAACCTGAGAGGTCAAGGCTGCCGTGAGCCATGATCACACCAAGGCACTCCAGCCTGGGTGACAGAGTGAGACCCTGTCTCAAAAAGGAAAAAAAAAATAAAAATAATTTTAGAGAGTGATGAATGCTAAGGAGACTGTAAAACAGACTATTGAGACTGAATGACTTACTTTAAACTTTGAGGTTAGGAAAAGCCTCTCTGAGAAGGTGAGGAAAGACAGAGGGGCAGAAAGCGAGCATGGGTGCAGGACAATGGGAGAAACTGAGGCCAGAGGAGGGTGGGAGCCAGCACAGAGCCACCCTTCATCGTAGAGAGTTTGGCTTTAATTCTCATTCCAGCAGGGAACAATTCCTGGTTCCTATTCATCCCCAAACCATGCCCTGCATTTCAGGTGCATATTTCATCACCTGGTCCCCATCAAGTTATGTGGACCTCTCTCTTCCTCCCTTTCTGCCTGCCTCCTTTCCTTCCTCATCTTGCTCATCCTCTTTCCATCAACATCAAACATTAAGTATCTCTGTTAGATTGCAGGAATGCTAAGGGGATGGTGTCCTCAAGTTTCAACTATGTTGTAGCATGTGACAGCCTCTCCTTCCTTTTTAAGGCTTGTTGGCTATTTGCATATCATCTTTGGAACAATGTCTATTCAAGTCCTTTGCTCATTTTCTAACTGGTATTTTAAAAAATTGTTGTTGAGTTGTAGGAGCTGTTTATATATTCTGGTTATTAACTCTTTATTGGATATATGATTTGCAAATATTTTCTTTCATTCTGTAGTTTGTCTTTTAACTCTGTTGGCTGTGTCCTTTGATGCATGTAATGCCCCTCTAGAGCTTGAGAAATAAATCTTGCTGTAAAGTCTGCTTTATCTGATATTAGTAGAGCTACCCTAGATTAACTTGGGTTTGTGTATTTTGGTTAAGTATGCATATCTTTTTCCATCATTTTATTTCAGTCTTTCTATGCCTTTATAATGAAAATGCATCTTTTTTTGAGCTGCGTATACTTGTTGTTTACTTTTAAACCAGACTGAAATCTTTGTGTTTTTTTTTTTAAATGAAGACGGGGTTTCACCATATTGGTCAGGCTGGTCTTGAACTCCTGACCTCAGGAGATCCACCTGCCTTGGCCTCCAAAGTGCTTGGATTACAGGCGTGAGCCACCACGCCCAGCCTTTTTTTTTTTTTTTTAGATGGAGTCTTACTCTGTTGCCCAGGCTGGAGTGCAGTGGTGCAATCTTGGCTCACTGCAACCTCCACCTCCCAGGTTCAAGGGATTCTCAAGTAGCTGGGATTACAGGCATGCACCATGACACCGAATTTTTGAATTTTTAGTAGGGACAGGGTTTCACCATGTTGCCCAGGCTGGTCTTGAACCCCTTACCTCAGGTGATCCACCCACCTCGGCATCCCAAAGTGCTGGGATTATAGGTGTGAGCCACCACGCCTGGCCTGAAATCTTTGTTTTTTAATTGAAGTATTTAGTTGATTTACATTTTATATAATTTCTGACATATAGGAGTTCAGAATGTGGGGTTCAGAATGTGGGGTGTATGGAGCTTCTTGATGCCTTTAATCAGTTTATCTAAACTTTCAGTCATCACTTCAAATACGGTTTCTGGCTAGTCTCTTTTTTTTCTCCTTTTGGACCTCTGATTAAATATACATTAGGTCGACAAATTTCATATATCTCTTAAGCTCTTTTCTGTGTTTCCATTCATACTTTTTCTTGTTATGCTTAAATTTGAATAGTTTATGCTGATATATCTTCTAGTTCATGATTTCTCTCTTTTTTAGTTTTTTCGAGGCAGAGTCTCACTCTGTTGCCCAGGCTGGGATAAAATGGCATGTTCATTGCTCACTGCAGTCTCTACCTTCTGGGTTCAAACAACCCTCCTACCTCAGCTTCCTAAGTAGGTGGGACTACAGGCACACGTCACCACAATCAGTTAAAATTTTGTTGTTGTTGTTGAGGTGGGGGTTTTGCCATGTTGCTCAGGCTGGTCTTGAACTGGGATTAAGTGACCTGCCTGCCTCAGCTTCCTAAAGTGCTGGGATTACAGGTGTGAGCCACCACACCTGGCTCAATTATTCTCTTTCGGGGCTGTGCTTATCTGCTTAATTTAACTTTCCTTTTAGTTTTATAATTTCCACTTGATTCTTTTTTATATAAATCCCATTCTTCCAGTGAAATTCTCCTTTTTTTAATTGATTTCTTGAACCCACTAATCATGGTTACTTTAAAGTTTTGTTCCGGTAACTCCAGTATCTAGTCATCTGTGAGTCTCTTTCTACTGTCTATTTTTTCTCTCTATTTTTGGTCATTTGTTACTCCTTCCTAACATATCTACTAAATATCAATTGAATTTCAGACACTGTGGGTGAAAAGTTATAAGAGATCTAGATGATGTTATCTTCCTTCAGAGAAGATTAATTTCTCTCTCTCTTTTTTTTTTTAGCATGCAGTTAATAAAAGCCAAGAGAGTTGGTCAAATCAAAGATTGAGATGAGTAAAAGCTAAATTTCAAGATTTGAGAGGGCTTATTTCTGGAGTCCCTTAGTCTTAGGGCAATTGTTCTAAACTGAGGGTAATTTTAATCTTCAGGGAACATTTGGCAATATCTGGGGACTTTTTTGATTGTCACAAATTGGGGCTGTGTGCCACTGACGTCTGACACAAGTTGGAAGTAGTAGAGGCCAGATATGCTTTAAACATCCTGCAATACACAGAACAGCCCCCCCAATAAAAAAGAATTATCTAGTCCAAAATGTCAACGGTACCAAGATTAAGAAACATTGCTCTAGAGCTTAGTCCTTTAAAATTCTCAATGGAAGACTAGAGTATTTATCACGGCTTCTCATCTTTGGCAGGCCTTGAGCTCCAGGTTCTCTCCCAGTATTATGAGACTGCCAAAACCTTTGTTTACCTTTGCAAGTCTTTCAGCAGCTGCTTTCTGCTTGGTTTTTCAGTCTCTTGCCCTACTTGTGCACAGTTAAGGAATTAGCAAGTGCTTTAAGTGGGCAAAGCAATAATTTATGTTGGTATCACCTATCCAGGATCTTGGCTCCTCAAGGCCTGGCTGATTTTGTTGTTTTCTGGTGCCTTAAAGAAGCTGTTTTTGTTGTTTTGCATGTTGTTATTATTGTTTTGCATTTTTATCCAGCTTTGATGCTTATTCCTGTTGGGATGGTATTAGGGATCCTAGGTGCTCTGTTATAGCCAGAGTGTAAGTTTGCTATGTTTGCATGTAATTGAGTGAGTTTAACTCCATTTTGATAGTCCTTCAGCTAATGACATCATCCCGCAAAAGAAATCAGGTATACGGATTGCTCTACAGTTAAGTAACAATCATTTTGTCCACTAGTTATTTAAATAAAAACATGTTTAGGTTTTAGGTTTTGCCCGAATACATGATAAATAAAAAACATTTCAATGATAACATACCTTACAAATATTTGCACACTATAGATAACTTAGAAAAACCAAAAGAATAAAGAAAAAAATAATGAAAATAAACATATTTTTCGCCATGCAAAAACAGCACCAGTAAAATTTTGGCATAGTGCCTTTCAGTGTTTCTTCTGTGTATGTTCAATGCTTTCTTTTCCAGCACTAACTCATAGGCCTTTATTAATTTACTTTGTATTTTTGTGTTAATAGTTTTATTGACATATAATTTATATACCATAATATTGTGTACGGCTCAATAATTTCTAGTAAATGTACAGAGTTGTACAACTGTCACCATAAGCCAGCTTTAGAACATTTCCATCTTGTCAAAAAGACTATGCTCATCTGCTTTTACTCCTTGGTCCAAGCCTCAGTCCCAGGCAAGCACTAATCCACCTTCTGTCTCTATAGATTGGCCTACACAGCTTCCATTTTATTAGTAAATTTAGCTTGTTTTTTAACAACATCACCCAATTTTAATTATATAGTTCTTTCAGTCCTATCCAAATGAAATTGAGCAAGTTTAAATAAAGATGGCTGTTGTGAGATACAGACATTTGTTGGGTATGAGTGTGTGTGTGTGTGTGTGGAGAGGGGGGTGTTTGCAGATGATGCAAATCTCTTTTTTTGTGTGTGGGGGGACAGAGTTTTGCTCTTGTTGCCCAGGCTGGAGTGCAATGGCACCATCTCAGCTCACTGCAACCTCCACCTCCTGGGTTGAAGCGAGTCTCGTACCTTAGCCTCCTGAGTAGCTGGGATTACAGGCACACAGCACCATGCCTGGTTAATTTTGTATTTTTAGTGGAGACTAACAATGGCTACCATGTTGGCCAGGCTGGTCTTGACCTCCTGACCTTAAGTGATCCACCCACCTTAGCCTCCCAAAGTGCTGGGCTTACAGGCATAAGCCACCACACCCAGCTGAGGTAAGCTTCTTTTAAGGCTCTGATTGACAAAAAATAATGTCTAAACCCAGATTTCTCTTTATTCAAACTGGAATGAGCAACATGCTCAAAAAAATGTTATGAAAACTGAAAAACAACTGAAACTAGAACTGTATTCTAATGGTAAAAACACCCTTAGAGTAATATTCTTCCAACAAAGAAGTTGTGTATGTGGAGCGGTGGGAAGTGACAGAGGTGGGCATGATCTTAACTGGATTCTTCTGTTGCTAATAAGAGCATTGAGTCTCCACATGGCAATATGATTGAGAAGAACCATATATTACTGCCTTCATTTCCGGCTCTTTGAGGGAGACTTTTTGTTTAGAATCTCAACACTCCCTCAAAGAGCAGGCCAGCGCCTTCAGTTGATACGAGGAGCTCATGACGTGAATTAATGTTTTTGTTCTTTCTCACAGTGACAAACTATAATCCTCAACCATTTGTTTTAAACATTGGTCATAGTGAGAAACTATGGGCAGTGTGATCTTCAGACTGGCTATGCATTTACACATGCATACACACACACACACACACACACACTCATGCACACACTCAACTTTCTCAGTCCCCAGTCCCACCACAGGACAGCCTATATTTATTAGGTGTCCCCAGTGATTGTGATGTAGTTGATTTTTTTTTTCTTTTGAGACAGAGTCTTGCTCTGTCAACCAGGCTGGAGTGCAGTAGCACAGTCTCAGCTCACTGCAAACTCTGCCTTCTGGGTTCCAGTGATTCTCCTGCCTCAGCCTCCCGAGTAGCTGGGATCACAGACATGAGCCACCACACCCAGCTTATTTTGTATTTTTAGTAGAGGCAGGGTTTCACCATGTTGGCCAGGCTAGTCTTAAACTCCTGCCCTCAGGTGATCCACCTGCCTCGGCCTCCCAAAGTTCTGGGATTACAGGCATGAGCCACTGTGCCCGGCCTGAATTGTAGTTTTGGCATTTTTTTTTTTTTTTTTTTTTTGAGACAGGGTCTTACTCCAGGCTGGAGTGCAGTGGCATAATCATAGCGCACGGCAGCACTGAACGCCTAGGCTCAAGCGACCCTCCTACCCCAGCCTGCTGAGTAGCTGGGACTATCGGCACACCACCATGCCTGGCTAATTTTTGTGTTTTGGTGGAGATGGAGTCTCACTATGTTGCTCAGGCTGGTCTCGAGCTCCTAGGCTCGACTGATCCTCCTGCCTCAGCCTCCCAAAGATTCTTTGAAACTAGGGCAATTGGAATTTTCCCCTCCTTATTTTCCAATAGGTTGGCATTTCTCCCATTGTTTAGCCTATAACCTCCACTCAACTCTGCTTTTCTGCTATTTCTCATGATCTCCTCCAGAAGTGCTAAGGGAAGGCCAGGAAGAGGAGGGTATTTGGGAAGAGAAAGGAAGGGACAGGCCTGCAATCTGTCACCCAGTGAGGCAGCATGGAGGTACGCCACCCAGTTCTCACTTTACGAGAATGGGCTGTGAGGAAGGCAGGTGTCTGACAGTCCCCAGCTCTTGGATCTGTTGCAGTGTTCATGTCGGAGCCACATCCCCTGAGCTGCTCCCAACCAATGACTGAGCTTGCAGGGGTGTGAGACCAGACGCTGAAGCACTTGGATTCCCCAGACAGTTGCTGCTGTCTGAGGCTCTTCCCCGCCTTCCTTTCCTTTCTCGCTCCACAGATGTCACAACTGCATTGCAGTCTGAGACTCTCTGTCTACTTTCTCTTGTTTCATCTCCCCCTTTTCCCTCACAGGCACTTCCTCCATAATTCTCTTGCTCATTGTATTAGTCTGCTCTGGCTGCCTAATAAGGTACTGCAGACTGGATGGGTTAACAAAAATTAAGCCAATTTATTATTGGGTAGAAGTCCACAATCAATGTGTTGGCAGAGTTGGTTCCCTTCTTGATCTCTTTCCTTGACTTGTAGATGGCTGATATGGTTTGGATGTTTGTCCCCTCCAAATCTCATGTCGAGATGTGACCCCCAACATTGGAGATGGACCTAGTGGGGTGTTTGGGTCGTGGGGGTGGCTGCTTTGTGAATGGCTTGGTGACCTCCTTGCAGTAATGAGTGTTAGTTCATGCAAGATCTGGTTGTTTAAAAGAGACTGGCACTTCCCCCTTTCTCTGGCACCCACTCTTGCCGTGTGATATGCCTGAGCTCCCTTCAATCTTCTGCCATGACTGAAAGCTTCCTGAGGCCTCACCAGAAGCCAAGCAGATGCTGATGCTTGTATAGCCTGCAGAACTGTGAATCAATTCACCTTGTTCCCATTTTCCCAGAGAATGCTTGCTGGCAGCACTTGCAGCTGTGGTGTTTGCCCCAAGATAACTTTGCCATCAAATAGCTTGCTTTTATTATTTTCACATCACTTAGTATATCAAGTTTGGAAACAAAAGTCATTATTCTCTATATAGAATTCTGTTTTTAGTAATGGTATTTCCATTTACAAAACATGGTAATTCCTGGTCGCTGAAAATGTCAAATCCTAGAAAACGCAGCATTCCTACAAGAGATGTTAACATCCTTCTCAAACAGTTTTTGGCTGAAGATTCACTTATGAAGATGATTTTTCTGAAATAGACACTTCTGATGATTCAAATGTTAGTTAGCTCTGATGTTAGTTGTGTTTAGAAATAACCACAGAGCAGTGTTTATATTTTATTGTCACATTGAAAATCAGTCAGATTTGCTTCAGCCCCAAACAGCATGTTTATGTAAAATTAAATGAGCACTGGCAGCCTGTTGCCTTTTTTATTTTGTCCAAACAGGAAAGGGTTAAACCTCTTTTCTTTATAAGTTACCCAGTCTTCCTTTACAGCAATGCAAAAGGGATTTAATAAAATTGGCATGTTTTCCCTGTCTCTTCACACCATCTTCCTTCTGTGTATGTCTGTGTCCAAATTTCCTCTTTTGTAAGGATTCCAGTAGTATTGGATCAGGGCCCATCCTAATGACCTCATGTACTATACTTGCAAATATCCTATTTACAACTAAGGTCACATTCTGAGGTACTGGGGTTAGGACTTTGGGGGCAGGGTGCAAAATTCAACCCATCATATACAAAAGACTTGTCAATGAGTACCCCTTCCTCACTTTTACAGACCAGAGAAGGAACAGGAGGTTCAAGTTCACTCAGATAGTAAATGGTGGAGTATAAGAATCAAACCAAGTCAAGCCATGTCTGCATGATACTGCCTTCTCAGGATAGTAAGCAGTTTGTTTTGCCCTTTAGATGACACAAGGTATTTTTTAAGAGCCACTGTGTTTGCTTGCTGCATGGCTCAATCTTGCTGGTGACTTGGAAGGTCTGGTGCTCATTTAGTGCCAGGGCTTTTAACAAGCTCCCCCCTCAAACTTGCTACTGCAGAAACATAATGTATACCCCACGTAATGAAGAGGAGTCTTAGATGAATATGTACTGGGTACTTCCAAGGGTAGATGTTACATCCCAAAGGCTCTACACTGCTCAGGAGAGTTTCTCATACTGTATAAACAGCAGATGCCATATGATATGTCTTACTCTGGAGAGGATTATTTGTTGTACAAAGAATCAGAAACTTGGAGAGATAATCCCATATTGGCACCTGATTCCTGGATATGGAGTGTGTGGCCTGGGGCTATTCACTTAACCCCTCAACCTCACCATCTGGGACCTGGAGGTAATGATGCCCCTCTCTTTCAAGGCATTATTTGAATAGCTACAAAAATGTCCTGAAAGTCTCTGGCAAATGGAAACACTACATTGACAGCCAAACATTGAACTGAAAATAATTGGAATTTGTAGACTATCATTCTTAGGGATCCCAAATTTCTTATGGCTGATCTCCATTCCCAAGCCTCAGGAACTCGAAGAATTGACCTGGAATGTTGCCAAAAGTTAAATCCTCCCTGATCTTCTTTGCTGTTCTGTTTTCAGTTAGAATCACAATTTGAGTTCTCCCTGAAAATGGAACACTAGGTCAAGGGGGATGTTTGGGATTATTAGTTGCCATCAATCTTCTGGGAGCGAATGTGTGTCTGCACAAAATTTTTCTTTAGAATTTCTTCTTTGATAAANTTTTTGAGACTGAGTTTCACTCTTGTTGCCCAGGCTGGAGTGCAATGGCGCAATCTCAGCTCATCGCAACCTTCACCTCCTGGGTTCAAGTAATGCTCCTGCCTCAGCCTCCCAAGTAGCTGGGATTATAGGCACACACCACCACACCCAGCTAATTTATTGTATTTTTAGTAGAAACAGGGTTCCACCATATTGGTCAGGCTGGTCTCGAACTCCTGACCTCAGGTGATCCACTTGCCTCAGCCTCCCAAAGCACTAGAATTACAGGCGTGAGCCACCATGCCCGGCCTAACGTCCTCTTCTTTTAAGGACATCAATCTGACTGGATTAGGTTCCACTCTAATGATCTCATTTTAACTTAATTACATTTTTAAAGATCCTAACTTAATTCACATTTGTAAATATAGCCACATTTTGAGATACTGGGCATTAGGACCTCAACATATGAGTATTCCAGCAACATAATTCAGCCTGTAGCACTCATTGAATTCTGTCTTGGCATCTGCTTTTCAGATGCCAAGTTAATCTAAAAGGAGTGTAACCAGGTAAAGCACTGATGTGTGAAATGACCAGTGACTCATCTCTGCCCACCCAGTCTACTTCTATATATACAATCACAAAAGTAATAATGAATAGACAAAACATGAAAAAAACATGTTTTGAATATGAAATAGGGCTCCAGTTTTTTGTTTTTTTTTTGGGGGGGTGATCCCTAATCCCTTGGAGATGTATAATAGGGATTACTATAAGATGGAAAACTGTAAGAGACAGAAACAAATATGACACTTCCTATCAGTGGTTCCCCTCAGTGGTACTTCAAGTGTGGCAGGCACAAGGCAAGCCTCAGATCTGTGCCTTTGAGCCTGACACTGAATCCTTCACCAGCCCAGGAAAGTCCTCTACAGCCAAGGTGGCCAATGCAAATTTTAAAAGGTTGGGTTGGCATGTGAGTGAAAAAGAAACTCTAGCAGAGATTTGCTAATTCTGTCATTTTGTTGGCTGACATTTGAATATTATTGTCGGTTTCTTGGGCATATTTTGCTTCAATGAGTAGGAAAAATGTTTTAATTAGTGCCCTTTGTTTACAATTTTCATCTTTCATGTCCATGGAACATTCCAATATTTTCCATCTTTATAATTTCTCAGAGTTTGGCAGTGTGCCAGACCAGCAATCATTTCAGTAGAGAGGAATCATCTCTTTCAAAACACATTTTATTGCGTAGGAGATTGCTCTTCAGTAATGCAACCAGGAAAATACCAATAAGATCCTTAGAGTTTAGGACTGTCCCACTCAGAATTTATATATTTTTTTCTATCACCCATTTTCTTAAGCATTAGTCAGTATTTAATGGGAGCCTACTGCATGTAAAATTCCTTACTAAACAGATTGGATTTGCTTAAGAGTGAAAAAAAAACAGATATAGTCTTTGTACACAGTATGTGGTTTTATTTTATTTATTGAAATCAGAATTTCCTAACTTCACTAGGGTGATCTGTGTGTGGTGTGCGTATGTGTGTGTGTGTGTGTGCACATGTGGCAGAGTATACACTATAACATAAAATTTTTCATCTTACCCGTGTTTAACTGTATAGTTCTGAAGTATTAATTGCATTCACAATTAATACTTAATATTAATTGCATTCACAATTAATATGTTGTGCAACCAACACCACCATCAATTTACAAAACATTTTATCACCCCAAACAGAAACACTGTAACCTTTAAACTTTAAACTCTCTATTCCCCACTTCTCCCAGCCACTGGTGAGCTCTGTTTTATTTTCTATCTCTACAAAGTTGCCTAGTCTGGATATTTCATGTGAAGTGGAATCATATAATATGTGTCCTTCTGTGTCTGGCTTATTTCACTTACCCTAATGTTTTCAAAGTTCATCTGCATTGTAGCATGTATGAGAACTTCATTATTTATGGTTGAATAATATTTATTTGGATGTATATACCACATTTTGTTTATCCATTCATCATTGATGTGTCCATCAGATGAATGGATTGATTTGAGTTGTTGATCTGTTTATTTGAGTTGTTTATACTTTTTGGCTCTTGTGAATAATGCTGCAATGAACATTGGCAGATGACTAACTGTTTGAGTTCCTGTTTTAAATTCTTTTGGGTATACACCTAAAAGTGAAATTTCCAGGGCACATGGTAATACTATTTTTAGCTTTTTGAGGAACCGCAAAACTGTTTTCCACAGCACCTGTACCACTTAATGTTTTCACCAACAATGTATGAGGATCCCAATTTCTGCACATCCTCGTCAATATTTGTTATTTTCTATTTTTGTTTTGTTTTTGTTTTATAGCCAGCTAGAGGTATGAAGTGGTATCTCAGTGTTTTGATTCACATTTCCCTTCATGGCTAGTTTTGTTAAGCATCTTTTCACGTGCTTACTAGCCACTTATTTATCTATAGAAAAATGTCTAGTCAAGTCCTTTGCTCATTTCTTAATTGGGTTGTTTTTGTAATAAGAATTCTTTACATAGTCTGGATCCTAGACACCAGATATATGCCTAGTAAATAATTTATTCTATGTTTTCTTTTCACATTTTCAATAATGTCCTTTGGTACTCAAAAGTTTTAAGTTTTGATGAAATCTAATTTATCTAGTTTCTCCTAGAGATGTTACCATATCTAAAAATCCATTGCTGGCCCAGGGTAGTGGCTTGTGCCTGTAATCCCAACACTTTGTGGGGCTGACGTGGGCAGATTGTTTAATCCTGGGAGTTCAAGACCAGCATGGGAAAAATGCTGAAACCCTGTTTCTACAAAAAATACAAAAAACTTAGCCAGTGAGGGGGCATGCACCTATAGTTTTAGCTACTCAGGTGGCTGAAGCAGGAGGAACACCTGAGCCTGAGAGGTAGAGGCTGCAGACAGCTGTGATCAAGCCGCTCTGCTCCAGCTTGAGCAACAAAGAGAGACCTTGTCTCAAAAAAAAAAAAAAATTCTTTGCCGATCCATTGCATAAACCTGAGGTTATAAAGATTTATGTCTCATTCTAAAAGTTTTATATTTTTACCTTTTATATATAGGTCATTCATCCATTTTGAGTTAATTTTTATGTATGGTGTGAAGTAGGGATCTAACTCCATTCTTCAGCATATGGATAGCCAGTTATCTCAGTTCTATTTGTTGAGGAGACTATTCTTTCCCCCATTGAGTGATCTTGGCATCTTTGTGAAAAATTAATTGGCCATCAATGTATGGAATTGTTTCCGGAGTCTCAAATTTATTCCACTGGTATATATGCCTTTTCTTCCACCAATACCACACTGCTCTGAATACTGTAGCTTTGTAGGGATTTTTGAAATCAGCAAGTGTGAGTCCTCTAGTTGTGTGTTCTTTTTCAATATTGTTTTGGCTATTCGTGGTCTTTTACATTTCCATATGAATTTGAGCATTGGTTTTTGTTTTTTCAATTTCCACAAAAAGATCATTGGCATTTTGATGGGTACTGCATGGAGTCTGCGGATTTGAGTATTGACATCTTAACTATATTAAGCCTTCCAATCCATGAACACAGATGTCTTTCCATGTACTTAGGTGTTCTTCATTTCATTCAGTAATGTTTTGTAGTTTTCAGGTATAAGTCTTGTACTTCCTTGGTTAAATTTATTCCTATTTTATTTTATTTTTTATTTTTATTTTTGAGATGGAGTCTCGCTCTGTCACTCAGGCTGGAGTGCAGTGGTACAATCTCAGCTCACTGCAACCTTCACCTCCCAGATTCAAGCGATTCTCCTGCCTCAGCCTCCCAAGTAGCTGGAATTACAGGTGCCTACCACCACACCTGGCTGATTTTTGTATTTTTTTTTTAGTAGAGATGATGGGGTTTCACCATGTTGGCCAGGTGGGTCTCAAACTCCTGACCTCTGACGATCCACCTGCCTCAGCCTCCCAAAGTACTGGGAGCCTCTGCACCCAGCCTATTCCTATTTTTATTCCTTCTGATGCTAATGCAAGTGGAATTGTTAAAATCCATCCCTTTAAATGTAACAGTTGATGAATTTTAGTAAATTCATACTGTCGTGCAACCTTCCACGCAATCTAGTTTTAAAGCACTTGCATCAGATTTCCTTTGTCTATCTGGGGTCAACGCCTATTCTTACCTCCCCAACCCCAGGCAACTTCTGATATGTTCTCTCTTTTGCCTTTTCTATTCATGTATATTAGTCCCTTCTCATGCTCCTAATAAAGGCATACCTGAGACTGGGTAATTTATAAAGGAAAGAGGTTTAATTGACTCACATTTCTGGAGGTCTGGGGAGGCCTCAGGAAACTTACAATCATGGCGAGAGGGAAAGCACACATGTCCTTCTTCACATGGCAGCAGGAGAGAGAAGAATGAGTACCAAGGGAAGGTGGAAACCCCTTGTAAAACCCTCAGAACTCGTGAGCACTTATTCACTATCATGAGAATAGCTTGAGGGAAACCACACTCATAATTCAATTACCTCCCACTGAGTGCCCCCCTTGACATGTGGGGATTATGGAACCTACAGTTCAAGATGAGATTTGGGTGGGGATACAGTCAAATCATATCAACCCATCAGATAAGCAGGTGCTTACATTTATATAAAATGCAGTTACAAACAACTCACCATCTCCTTTTCATTCCTTTTTTCTCTCTCTTACCCAGAACACAAAAACACGCATACGTTTTTGTTTATCTAGATCCTGGCCTGTCCAAGTGACCTCACCTCTTAGAGCATCAACTAGTTACCAAATGACAAAATCTTGGTTCACCTTTAGGTCAGAAGATGCCATGAGCCAGGCTAGCCAGAGCAGACTCTCACTGGTTTAGTTCTGAAGATGTTTAGGTCATAGTCCTCCAAAACTCAATACTGAACGCCATAATCTCAAAAGTGCAAATCTCAAAAAGATCAAAATCACTGAAGTCTGAGATCCCTAACATCTAAATATTAAGCCTTCAACTTTGAAAATCACAATCACAGGGTAGTTGCATCATGTTAGGTGGAACTATTGCCTCGTTATTGTCTTTATGCAGAAGAAAACAGATTTCAATTGAATCCCCAAACCGTAATGACAGATTTGGAATTAGGGGCAATCAAGTCTTCTAAAAGTGAATTCCCATGTGTTACCGATAAAATTTGTTATTTTCTATTCAGCCCAATGCATTTGGTGGGAAGTTCAGATGGGTGGATTGCTGACATGATACAGCAATGATGAAAACTTCAGTTTAAAATTCGTCATTTGCCTGCATTGGCATTCCTTACAGCTGATGACATTCCAGGAGCTTCTAATTCATTGAAGCCACCTTTGCCTGAAGAAGCCAGTGAAGTTACAGACTGGTTTGAAAATAATTATGTGGATGGTAGAATAAGAAGACACTTATGCAACACTTAGGATAAGATGGCATTGCTGTTTGATCACCAAGACTGTTTCCACCAGATTTGTGGTCTGTATATGAGTGCATGCAGAATGGATCTCTGTGTACTCAGAACAACAAAGAAGCATGGCACAGAAGATGACAAAATTTAATAGCGAATGCTCATGTCAGTGTATACAGAACGAGAAGAATTTCAAAAAAGAGCAGCACCAAGCAGAGAATGAATGTGAACATTGTGTTAGACCATTTTGTGTTGCTATAAAGGAATATCTGAGCCTGGGTAATTTATAAAGAAAAGAGGTTTAATTGGCTCATAGTTCTGCAGGCGGTACAGGAAGAATGGTAACAGTGTATGCTTCTGGTGAGGGCCACAGGAAGTTTACAGTCATGGAGGAGGGCAAAGGGGAAGCTAGTGTATCACACGGTGAGAGAGGGTGCAAGGGTGGGGAAGGGCCAAGACTCTCTCACATGAGCTGAGTAAGGACTCACTTATCACCAAGGGGCTGGTGCTAAACCATTCTTGAGGGATTTGTCTCCATGACCCAGTCACCTCCCACCAGGCCCCACCTCCAACATTGAGAATCACATTTCAACATGAGATTTGGAGGGGACAAACATTCAAACCATATCAGACATATTCTCTGAGGAAACATGTCCTAAAAGAAAAAAAGCAGATGTTCATCCTGATATAAGGCTTCAAAATATAATTGATGATCATGAAATTTGACCAACTCTTATGGACTATCTCTGTGCCGTTGCTCATAATCAATTCTTATACTTTTTCATATGTCAGATTTTCTTTTTATTGTTTTTTTCTTAGTTTTTCCCCACTATTTTTGTCAGAATTATTTTTAAATTCTTTGTGCTATTTATTTCATCTTTGCATCATTTCAACACAGAAGGCATGAATTGTGTAGACTTTTAGAGTGTTCTAATTTGTTTTATGCAATTTTTTGCAAATGTGACTTCATGAAAGTGCATTATCACCACCTTGACTTTGTGTGTAAGCGTTGTGCATGTACATAAAAGTGTTGAAACTTTTTCAATAAATTAAGAGATGTCCTTTTCATACATCTGCAATTGTGAAAGATAAAAGTATTTGAAATCTTGTCCCTTTGGGCAACTACATTTATGACAGTGACCCATCGAAGTTTTTAAAATTAATCTCATAAAATAATGAGATCTTAGGTTGCCTACCACAGTATTTTGGATAATTGCAGTTATAAAGCTGAGTGCAGGCTGGGCATGGTGGTGGCTCACACCTGTAATCCCAGCACTTTGGGAGGCCAAGGTAAGTGGATCACTTGAGACCAAGAGTTGCAGACCAGCCTGGCCAACATGGTGAAGCCTTGTCTCTACTAAACATACAAAAAATTAGCCTGGTATGGTGGCACGCTCCTGTAATCCCAGCTACTTGGGAGGCTGAGGCATGAGAATGGCTTGAGGCTGGGAGGCAGAGGTAGGGCTGCAGGTCAGGGTGGGGGTGTGAAATGACAGTGGCCACTTTGAAGCTCTCCCTCCTCCTCCATTGTCTTCTTTTGTAAAAATATCGAGGACAGAATTTTGATCATATAGGATTTCAACATTTGGAATGACGGCTTTCAGGACTGTGTCTTTCAGGATTTCAGCCACTGTTTAGACTCCATTAGAATCTACTATGTGTGGTTAGCTTATTAGAATAAAGGCATATTGTAGCCGGGCATGGCGGCTCACACCTGTAATCCCAGCACTCTGGGAGGCCGAGGCAGGTGGATCACTTGAGGCCAGAAGTTGGAGGCTAGCCTGGCCAATATGGTGAAACCCTGTCTCTGCTAAAAATACAAAAATTCACCAGGCTTGGTGGCACACGCTTGTAATCGCAGCTACTTGGGAGGTTGAGGTGGGAGCATCGCTTGAACTCGGGACGCAGAGGTTGCGGTGAACCGAGATCTAGCCCAGGAGACAGAGTGAGACCCTGTCTAATAGTAATAATAATAATAATAATAATAATAATATAATAAAGGCATATTGTGAGAGAGGTTCAAAAACTCGTGTGAAATGTGAGGTTACATTATTGCAAGGTGAATAAAATGGGGCTGGTGGAGGATGGGAGCCAATTACAAATTTCCAGTATTGCTATTGGAACACAGCTCCACGTCCAAACCTAAACCTTCTGAAGGATGGTCCAGGCCCTGTAATAACTACACAGTTTTCTGCACTCCGCTTTCCCCTGTAGCCTTTTTTGACACTCCCTTTGAATTCCCAAGACACTTTATTTGTATTTTTGCTCAGCCATTCTTTTAAGGAGGGCCAACTCACAGCTAACATTGATTCAAAGTGCTTTCATTAGCTCAGACAAAAAGCTCAGTGACTTTAACCTACTTCTTTCTGCCCTCTACAAAGGCAATTCAAGGCTCAGATGTTACGAGAAGTTACTGGGCACTTTCCTGTACAAAAGAATAAGAACACCAGGTTTCTTGGAATACACCAAAAACATCTCCTGAGGTTTTGTATCCTGTTTTAAGGGTGGGAAATAGGGTGATATTTTCAGTTGGGGTAAAAGACAGAGTGCCTGGAAATTTGGCTTGAAATTAATGGGTAAAATACTGAGCCCAATTTTTTTTTTTTTTAGACAAGAGTCTTGCTCTGTCGCCCAGGGTAGAGTGCAGTGGCACCATCTCAGCTCACTGCAACCTCTGTGTGCAGTGGTGGTTCAAGTGATTCTCCTGCCTCAGCCTCCCGAGTAGCTGGGATTATAGGCAGCCGCCACCATGACTAGCTAATTTTTGTATTTTTAGTAGAGACAGGGTTTCACCACGTTGGCCAGGAAGGTCTCAATCTTCTGACCTGGTGATCTGCCTGCCTTGGCCTCCCGAAGTGCTGGGATTACAGGTGTGAGCCACCACGCCTGGCTGAGCCCAAATTTATTTGAGTTGTTGTTGTATTCTTGTTAGCTCTCTAAGACGCAATATTTGCTGAGGGCCTAGGATGTACCAGGCACTGTTCTTGGTGCTGGAACACCTAGATTTTTGTGTTCTAACAGTGAACAAAACACAAACATTCCCAGTCTTTTTTCATCCTAGTAGGAGGAGACACAAAATGAACAAAATACATAAATGAGATCTAAGTGATACATGGTGAGGAGTGTTACAGAGAAAACTGAAGCAGGGAGGGACGAGGAGTTCTGGCTGAGGAAGGATGAGCAATGGCTCTGATTTTAAGCACAACAGTCATGGAAGGCCTCACTTAGAAGGTGCAAGGTGAGGAACCAATGGAAAGAGATGATGGAGCAAGTCCCCCCAGCATCTGGGGGAATAAGCAGGCCAGGTAGAAGGAATGGAATAGGCAAAGGCCCTGAGCTGGGAGCAAGGCTGTCATGAGAACACAGAGTGACAGAGAGGCTGGAGGGTAGAGAATGAGACGAGTGGGAGATGAGGCACAGGGACGTAGAGGCCATTGTGATGACCTTCACTATTTTCCAGAGGGAGATGGGAGCCATTGGAGGCCTTGAGTAGAGTGGGGACATGATTTTGGTCCTAACTTTTCTCCATCTGCTCAGTTGATTGCATTGATTGCATGAGGTAAAATACTTAGCACTATGCTGGGCACATAATGTACATTCAGTGAATGTTTGTGTATTACAAATGCATTCATTGAATTGAAATGCAATTCAAATGTATCCTTGAATTGAAATGTGGAACATTTCCCCACATAACTCTGTAGCCCTGGGGTGCCATCTTCTTTAATGTCTGGACGGACATATTGAGAATATTCAGCCGTTCATTCTTTACTAAATATTTATGATTGGATATCTAAATGTGCCAAGTAGCGTTTTAAGCACTGGGGACACAGTGGTGAGTGAATAAGCTAGAAAAAATTCATGCCTAAGGAGGCTTTTTTTTTTTTTTTTTTTTTTTTTTTTTTTTTTGTTGTTTTTTTTTTTTTTTTTTTTTTTTCTTGAGATGGAGTCTTACTCTGTTACCCAGGCTGGAGTGCAGTGGTGCAATCTTGGCTCACTGCAAACTCCACCTCCTGGGTTCAAGTGATTCTCATGCCTCAGCCTCCTGAGTAGCTAGGATTACAGGTATGCACCACCACATCCAGCAAGTTTTTGTATTTTTAGTGGAGATGGGGTTTCACCGTGTTGGCCAGGCTGGTCTCAAACTCCTGACTTCAGGTGATCCGCTAAACTCTGCCTCCCAAAGTGCTGGGATTACAGGAGTGAACCACCGTGCCTGGTCTAAGGATGTTTTCATTACAGTGGTGGGAGGGCAGGCAGTAAACAATAAATATAAACACACACACACACACACACACACACAGACACACAGAGTGATAGATATAATGTCAGGTTGTGATACATGCTAAGAAGGTAGAGAAGGTCAGGGGAAACGGAGAGGCAGAGGGAGCATCTGTTTTAAATAGAACTATAGTGATATACTTCTTTATCCCAATAGTATTTGTTGAATTGTCTCTATGGCCAAAGCACTGTCCTGGATGCTAAAGCATCCTGTATATAATTCCAGCCACAAGAAACTTAGAATCTGTGGGAGGCAGAATTCTAAGGTGACCCTTAAGATTCCCATCTCCTGGTGTACACACCCCACGTAATCCCCAAGATTTGAATATGAAGCAATGATCACTTCTGCGATGAGGTGATATTCTACCGCACAGCGGGCTCTAAGAAAGGAGACTCCTGGGTGAGCCTGACCTAATCAGGTGAGCCTTATAAGAGATGAGGCTTGTCCTAAGGAAGATATTTGAAGCAGGAGAGGAATGTGATGCCAGGGAGTTTCTCCACTGCTGGCTCTGAAGATGGCTATCTCCACAGGCTCAAGACCTGCTAGCAGCCACTAGGAGCTGACAGCAACCCCTGTCAGCAGCCAATCGTTCAAGTGATTCTCCTGCCTCAGCCTCCTGAGTAGCTGGAATTACAGGGGCCCACCACCCCGCCTGGCTAAGACAGGAACTTCCACCACAAGGAACTGAATTCTGCCAGCAACCTGCATGATTTTGGAAGTGGATTCTTCCTTAGTCAAGTCTCCAGACCAGAATTCAGCTCAGCTGACATCTGAGCAGAGAACCCAAGCATGTTGTGCTTGGACTTTGGATTACAGGGTGTCGAGAACAATGAAATAATGAACAAATGTTACTTTCAGCTGGTAATTTTATGGTAACCTATTATGGGCAATAGAAAACCAATATAGATTCTAATAAGATGTAAACAAAAAATCAGCATCTGTAATATAAAGGGCACTTACATGGGGTAGGATGATCTTTGCTTTTTGAATGACAAATGGTGAATGATGAGGTGGCTTGTAGGCAGACACAAACAAAAATTAGTTTAAAAGGGCCACATCTGATTTCTCTACGTACAACTTGACTATCTTGTCATTACCTTACTTAGACTCTTCCATGGGTGGCCATTGCCTCTGGGAGTCGACACTTGATCTTAACGTTCATTCCAGCTCTACCGTCATCTCCAGAACCTACCATTCCAAATTTGTCTCTTCTTACTCACTTTCGGACTCATTAAATGTTGACCTTACCAATCCGCTGTCCTCTGCATGGTCCAGAATACCTCCTCCTTCATCATGTTGCGCCACTTCTTCAGCCCAGGATAGAGCAGAATCATCACAGACAAGATGAGCCATGGAATGGCAAACATTTTAACGCTGGCTGCTATCCACAGAATCTAAAGACACTGGAATCGTGATAAATTTCAGAATGCCGTAATCACTGCATGTCACCTCCTTGCCAAAAGTATTCAATGGCTTTTTATATTCATATTTCAAATCAGCTCATTAGCCTGGTAATCAAAATCTTCCAAGATATGAGCCCAAAAAACAAAATACCCTCTCAAAATTATTTTCTATTATGTTGCCTCATAGCCCACATTTTTTTTTTTTGAGACATTGTTTCACTCTTGTTGCCCAGGCTGGAGTGCAATGATGCCATCTTGGCTCACTGCAACCTCTGCCTGCAGGGTTCAAGCGATTCTCCTGCCTCAGCCTCCCTCCCAAGTAGCTGGGATTACAGGCATGCGCCACCACATCCAGCTAATTTTGTATTTTTAGTAGAGATGGGATTTCTCCATGTTGGTCAGGCTGGTCTTGAACTCTTGACCTCAAGTGATCCATCTGCCTCGGCCTCCCAAAGTGCTGGGATACACTGCGCCCGGCCAGCCAACAGATTTTATTTACACGGCACTGACTTTGCCATCTGCTTTTTGCTCAAACTGGTCCCCATTTCTGGAATGTCCCTTCCCTTTTTACTCATTAGTCTAATCCTGAGGCTCAAAGAGGTTCAGTAGCTTGCTTAAAGTCAGAATTTGGGTGAATATCACATTTTCCAGTCTTGAGCAAGTAACTGGATCTCTCTGAGCCTCAGTTTTGGCACTTGTAAGATGGGACATATGACAATACCTACCTTGCAGTATTTCCCACAGTGAAATAATTTACTTGGTGATAGAAATGGATTTTCTCATGCTTGTATTTCCTTTGGCTCTTAACACAGTGTCTTATAAATCATATATTTCAAAAAATGCCAACGGAATGAATATTTTTGAATCATTCAAAATTCCTTGAATATTTTTGAATCATGCTGTTAAGTTCTTTAATCTTTAGACTTTTCTTTTTCTTTTTCCTTTTTTTTTTGAGATGGAGTCTTGCTCTGTCTCCCAGGCTGGAATGCATTGGCTCAATCTCTGCTCACTACAACCTCTGCTTCCTCGGTTCAAGCAATTCTCCTGCCTCAGCCTCCCCAGTAGCTGGGATTACAGGCCACCACCACCAGGCCTGGTTAATTTTTGTATTTTTAGTAGAGATGGGGTTTTGACATGTTGGCCAGGGTGGTCTCGAACTCCTGACCTCAGGTGATCCACCCACGTTGGTCTCCCAAAGTGCTGGGATTATAGGCATGAGCCACAGCACCCAGCCAGTCTTTTCAATTTTTAAACCTCATTGCTTTTCAAGTCACAGTGAAACTCCTTGGGTTCCTTTCCATCTTAAAATAATACTTATTCCATGGATAATGGGCATTTATTTGCCTTTTAATTTTTCCTTTTTTTTTTTTTTTTTGGAGACAGGGTCTTGCCCTGTTGCCCAGGCTAGAGTGCAGTGGCATGATCTTGGCTCACTGCAGCCTCCACTTCCTGAGCTCAAGCGATTCTCGTGCCTCAGCCTCCCGAGTAGCTGGAACTATAGGCATGCACCACCATGCCCAGTTAAGTTTTTTGTATTTTTAGTAGAGATGGGGTTTTGACATGTTGGCCAGACTAGTCTCAGACTCCTGACCTCAAGTAATCCGCCTGCCTCGGTCTCCCAACGTGCTGTGACTACAGGCATAAGCCGCCATGCCTGGCCTTTTCCTTTTCTTTCTCCAGGCACGTGTTACTCTCTTAGAGGCCTAGGGGCATTTTTGTCAGGCAAGAAATTCTCCTGCCTAAGCCTCCTGAGTAGCTTAGATTATAGGCATATATCACTATGCCCTGAAGTAATATCTATGTGGGAGCCTTCTGGTTTCAAAGAAGGAAAGAGGGTGTTTACACAGAAGCAGTCTGGTTTCAGGAAAAAAGCCAAGTGGTGTTTTTAACATTAGGGGAAACTTGCCTCTCCTTGTTTATTTAAAAAGAAAGAAACAAAAGCTTGTTTAAACAGGTTTGTAGAGGATTGCTTTTGACAAGCATTTGTTTTATTCAGTAAACTGAGTTTGTTATAGGGGATGGTTTAAATGGTAACAGATACAGCCTTCTTCGTCCCTACGAAGGCTGTGTCTCTAGCTGGTGGGTGTCTCTATAATGAACACACTTGAAGAATAATCACCGTGCTTAGAATGCATGGAGCTCAGGCGACAGTGGAAAATGCACAAGAGTTGGGTTTATGCTTTGATTTTGTTCTTTACAGTTCGTATGATTTTTGGGAAACTTCTAAAGTAGAAATAAGGCTAGATGCCGTGGCTCACGCCTATAATCTCAGCAGTTTGGGATGCTGAGGCAGGTCGATCTCTTGAGTGCAGGAGTTCAAGACCAGCCTGGTTAACATGGCAAAACCCCATATCCCCCAAAAATACCAAAAAAAATTAGCCAGATGTGATGATGTGCACCTGTGACCCCAGCTACTTGAGAGGCTGAAGTGGGAGGATTGCTTAAGCCTGAGAGGCGGATGTTGCAGTGAACCAAGATTGTGCCACTACACTCTAGTTTTGGTTTATAATAAAATATGGAATAATAAGATATTAAAGCTACCAAAATTCTCAGTTCATCTTACAGGTAACTATTTTGCTGATTTTTTTTTTTTTTTTTTGAGATGGAGTCTTGCTCTGTCACCTAGGCTGGAGTGTGGTGGCATGATCTCAGCTCACTGCAACCTCTGCCTCCTGGGTTCAAGAAATTCTCCTGCCTAAGCCTCCTGAGTAGCTTAGATTATAGGCATATATCACTATGCCCTGCCAATTTTTGTAATTTTAGTAGAGATGGGATTTCGCCATGTTGACCAGGCTAGTCTCGAGCTCCTGACTTCAGATGATCTGCCCACCTCGGCCTCCAAAAGTACTGGGATTACAGGTGTGAGTCATTTTGCCTGGTCTTGCTGATTTTTTTTTTTTTTTGACAGATGGCAATAGGTCATTGTCATAAAGATATTTTCATTGAAGTTTGACAAATTGTGTGTTCTATATTACTAAAGCTTTTCAAGGAGCTCATAATTGTA
>NW_016107336.1:4962210-5011821 GCF_001604975.1 Cebus imitator
GCCTGCCACCACACCCAGCTAATTTTTGTATTTTTAGTAGAGATGGGTTTTACCATGTTAGCCAGGCTGGTGTGGAACTCCTGACCTCAGGTGATCCATCTGCCTTGGCCTCCCAAAGTGCTGGGGTTATAGGCATGAGCCACTGTGCCTGGCCTATACTTTAATAAAGTAGAGTTAGGTGAGTTTTCAACTTGGAAGATTATATACAGTCTTGGACTAGTTGAGATTTTCTCTGAAGTCAGTAGTAGATATAAATAAGACTGGAAGATTCTGAGACAATAATATTAGTACCTTCCAATCTTATTAACTAACCATTATGAAGTTGTGGTAAGAAGCGTCTACAATGCCACTGAATGCCCTCCACCTCCTCATTCATATCCTGGTGTAATTCGCCCCTCTTGTGTGTGGGTTGGGCTTATTGACTCACCTCTAAGGAATAAAATACAGCAGAAGTGATAGGACGTCATTGTGTGATTACGTTATAAAGAGCCTATGGCTTCCATCTTTGCCACACTCTCTCTTGTCTTCTCTCAGATTTCTCACCCTAAGGGAAGCTGGGTGCCATGTTGTGAGGCCTCTGTATGGAGAAGCCCATCTGGTGGGAGATTCTGGTCAGCTAATAAACACACAAGTGAGCCTGGAAGCAGCCATCCTCACCACCACCGCCCCATTTCCGCCCCAGCTGAGACTTCAGATGAGACCCCATGGCCCTCTCTCAGCTTAACTGCAACCTCATCAGAGTTTTTAAGCCAGAGGCACTCAACTAAGCTGCTCCTGAATTCCTAATCCACAGAAACTTTGAAGTAATATATATTTGTTACTTTAAGCCACTAGGTTTTGGGGTAATATGTTGTACAGCAATAGATAACTCATACAGAGGCCCCGTTTACGTTCCCTACATCAATTTGTAAAGATACATGTTTAAGAAGAAATATTATCATTGCTAACAACAACAAAGGCTTACTATTATCAAGTAGTTCAGGACAATCAAGTGAAAACGGAGAAAATTAAAGACATTTTATTCATTTTTTAATTTTTAGGAGGCAGAGTTTCACTTTTGTTACCCAGGCTGGAGTACAATGGCATGATCTCGGCTCACTGCAACCTCTACGTCCCAGGTTCGTGATTCGCCTGCCTCAGCCTCCAGAGTAGCTGGGACCATAGGTATGTGCCATCATGTGGGCTTTTTTTGTGTGTTTGTTTTAGCAGAAACAGGGTTTCACCATATTGCCCAGGTTGGCCTTGAACTCCTGACCTCAGGTGATCTGCCCATCTCAGCCTTCCAAAGTGCTGGTATTACAAGCGTGAGCCACCGCACCCAGTTTTAAATTGAGAAATGTGACATTTTCAATTGAGAAACGTGAGATCTCTAGAGTTTATAACCTTAGGAACTTCAGTCAAGTCAGGGATACTGTTGTCTAGATCGCATCTGGTATGTTGCCAAATCGTTATGCCTATAACTACAGCAATATTGCAAACTTTCCAACTTTTCCAAAGTTTTCAGATGAAAACTTTCAGAGGAAGAAAGCTGTAAATAACAGGATATTAAAATGAGATTCTCTCTGGCTTGATTTCAAGTGAGCTCCCCAAAGCTGAGAACAATGCAGTAGTGCCAAGTATCTCTCGGGTGATGGAGGCAGACATTGGTCTAGCCATGCAGGGCATGTTAAGAGGAAAAACAAAAACAAACAAACAAACAAACAAACAAACCAAAAAAGATGGAGTATAGTGGCTCATGGCTATAATACCAGCACTTTGAGAGGCTGAGGTGGGAGGATCACATGAGCTCAGGAGTTCAAGTCTGGGTAACATAGAGATTATTATTACAAATAATAAAACAATTAGCCAGGCATGATGGTGAATGCTGTGATCCCAGCTATTTGGGAGGCTAAGGCTTGAGAATGACTTGAGCCTGGTGCTGGGGAGGGTCGAGGGGTCAAGGCTGCCGTTACCTAACATCGTACCACTGCACTCCAGAAGACAAAGCAACAAAGCAAGACCTCACCTCAAAAGAAATTTTTTTATTAGAAAAAATTTGGCTGGGCACAGTGGCTCACACCTCTAATTCCAACCCTTTGAGAGATTACGGTGGGTGGATCCCTTGAGCCCAGGAGTTCGAGACCAGCCTGGACAACATGGTGAGACCCTGTCTCTACAAAAAATAAACAAAAATTAGCTGGGTGTGGTGGTGTGCACCTGTGGTCCCAGCTACATGGGAGACTGAGGCAAGAGGATTAACTGACTCCGGAGGTTGAGGCTGCAGTGAGCCAAGATCATGCCACTACACTCTAGCCTGAGTGACAGAGCAAGATCCTATCTCACAAAGAGAGAGAGAGAGAGAGAGAGAGAGAGAGAGAGAGAGAGAATCAAAAACCAGTCATGCCTACATTAGCCTGTGATACACACCTACTTTTTCAAGACAGAATTTCAATAATCAGTAGTAGAAGGGTATCTTTGTGAGAATTTTCAGTGTGCTGGGTATCCCACCCCCACAGGTGGGAAAAGGATGAACTTCAAAGGAAGTTTCTAGAGAACCACTTGTGGGGACTGGTGTCCCACTCTTGCCAAGTGAGATGGCTGAGACTGCTTCTGCCTCGCTTTGAAGACAGAATGCCTCAAAGGCCTGTTGCATTTCCACTGCATTTTCCTGGGACCTGGATTTGAAGGCAGCTGGCCTGGGGTTTGCTTAAACTTGACTTTTCCAAGATGGCTGCCTGGAGGGACAGTGCCACCCAGGAAGATGGGTGGACATGGGAGGTCCAGGGGTCAAGAGCAATCAGGAAAGGCATATTTTCTCCATTAAAGAGTTAGTAGGCAGATCTCTGGAAAGCCTGTGAAAGCTCACCAGGAGAGAAGGCATCTGCCATCCCCAGGGTATGGCAGCAGGACCCCAGCCATCCACCTGAGTCGAGCTGTGCCCTTTTCCTGAATCCCCTCTTCCGAGGACCCAACCCTGCAGGGGTTACAAACAGCGGCTACGAAGTGGGAAGCAAGAGGATTGGGAAAAGAGAAAAGAAACAGGTGATACTCGCAATTCTGCCTGCCAGTGTGGCCGGGTCCAAAGTGGAGAAGGGAAGGAATCTTAATTGGATGAAATCTGGAGTTCTGATTTTTATCCTGGACTGAGGTTGAAGCATGAGTTTAACGAGCGAAAGAAGAAAGTTCTCTGCCATGGACAGAGGACGCGAAAGAGGGTTGTCCTTTTTACAGTGAATGCAAAAGTTTTTATAAGAAACTGATGAGGGCTGAGTGTCTCATTTGCATAAGGCATGAATTTCTGGATTGGCATTATATGATTATGAAACAGACTTTATTTGTTAATACCCAAACAAGGGGCTTTTCATTTAATTTCCAAGAATGACTGGGAACGCCATGGGACATGCTCATGATTCTATCCTGGGGTCAGGAAGAATTAGACCATGGAGTGATTTGAAGAGCCCATGGAAGATAAAATAAAGTTAGTTTATGCTTATAGGCCCGGCTACATCCAGCTCATTCAATGAAATAATTATAAGCACTTATGGAAAGAAGGAAGGGAGAGGTCCTCCTGCCAGGAACCCGCCTCTAGCTACAGAGGTTAAGGATGACTAACGATAAGGGTTTTCCCAGTGAAGAGCTTTGGAAATATTTCGCTTGACTAAAAATGATACCGACCCCAAGGTTCAGGCCCACCAGAGAACACTGGGAGCAATAGTTTATGTCCTTAGGAATGAGAATGATTTTAGTTTTCAGGTGAGCTGGGCCTCTTGCCAGGTAGTCGAGAGCCTTGTAAGTCTAAAGCCCACATCAGTGTTTTCCCAAGTGTTTCCACAAAGCATGACATCCATAGAGTATGAATAGGCATTACCAAGGAAAATAGGGTTCCATGGTTTAAAAGTTTGAAAACTGTTGGCTAGGAGTGGTGGCCCATGCCTGTAATCCTAGCACTTTAGGAGGCCAACGCGGGAGGATCACTTGAGCGAGGAGTTCAAGACCAGTCTGGGCAACATAGTGAGACCTTGTCTCTTTGAAAGAAAAAAAAGTTTGAAAAGTGCTGTTAAGTAAACCTAAACAGGCCGGGCGCAGTGGCTCATGCCTGTAATCCCAGCACTTTGGGAGCCAAGGAGGGTGGATCATGAGGTCAGGAGTTCGAGACCAGCCTGACCAACATGGTAAAACCCTGTTTCTACTAAAAATACAAAAATTAGCCAGGTGTGGTGGCACATTCTTGTAATCCCAGCTACTCTGGATGCTGAAGCAGAAGAATTGTTTGAACCCAGGAGGCAGGGGTTGCAGTGAGCTGAGATCATGCCACTGCACTCCAGCCCTGGCGAAAGACCAAGACTCCATCTCAAAAAAAAAACAAAGCAAAATAAATAAAACTAAACGGTTGTCTTTCCTGCAGGACTTACCAGAGCCTTAGCATGCTAAGGTATGTTAGTCATGCTTCTATAAGCATTGTTCATTTCCTGCAGCTTGTTTTGCTACAGAACACTTTAGTTTGTTTCTAGGAATGCTCTGCAGTGGTTTGAAGTGCACTTCACTCCCCGTGCAGTGCCCTCCTCCTGCTTCTGTCAGCATTAGCAACCACCTTTAGTGTTCTCAGGTGTGGTACTGAAACCATTCCCTGTGATCTCTAACTCCAGGGAAGGTTGTGAGTTATTTGAGTGCTCCTCTTGGATGCCCATTCTACTTAACTTCAGATGAAGAAGAAAACCCTCTTTTCCTTCTCCTATGGAGAGGGTATTGGAAATTTACTATACATTGAAAATTTCTCCAAGATATCTCACTTCCCCCAGCTTCTTGTACCATAATTCTTTTGTAACCTGGGGGTGGAATATGCCAGTTTTTAGATCTCTCTGTGTACTCTGCAGTAGTGGCTGTAGCAGGTGATTTTGGTGCCCTGCCCCTTGGTCCTCATGGCTGCTCATCCTTCTGACTCTGGGATTCCAGTGTTTGTTCTAGGTAGTAAATCAACCGTTGTGATAAATGAATCCCATTTAATTCGCACTGAACCTTTGTTATGTAATGTACATTTAATGACAAGGAGCATGGGTAGTTATGAAAATAATAATTACTATTTATTGAGTGATTAATATATGCCAGTTATCTGCCACAAGAATTCTCTCAGTAATTAAAAATAGGTATTAATGCTCCCACACTACAGATGAGGAAAATGAGGCTTAGGAAACTTAAGTAATTCACCAGAAGGCACACATTGAGTGGACGTCTAAATCTAGCCACCTATGCTCTTATGCATTCTTCCAGTCTTACCAGCGTACCGCAATGTAGCAGACTCTCATTGTCCGACGTATACCCAAAGTTATTTGTCCCACAACCAAGAAAATTAAGGAGTGCAGACACCAAGAGTGAGGTTGGAGCATGAGTTTAATGAGCAAAAGTAGAAAGCTCTCTGCCATGGAGAGGGGGCCTGAAAGAGGGTTGTTGTTTTTACAGTTGAATGCAAAAGCTTTTATAAGAAACTGAGGGGTAAGGGCTGGGTGTCTCATTTGCATAAGGCATGAATTTCTGGTAGCTCCACCAGATCCTCCTAATGTGCATGCGGGCCCTTAGCTTGAGTTACTCCATATTGCTTTGCTCCCCTTACTGCGTATATGTCAGGGGACAGAAATTTCTATTGCGTGCATGTCTGGGCAAATCACCTGTGTAGCCTTTCTTTTCTGTGAGACTGTGGGCCTAGCTTAGGCAAGCCCCCTGTGCAAGAGCCCTTATCTGTGCCTGCAGCTTGATTTTTCAGGCTGTTCTTTTGTTTGAAAGAATTCAACTGACAACCCACCCTAACTGCCTGCTGGCCTGATTTCTTCCTTTCTCCTTTCTCAGCCCTAGGTGGTATTACTTGCTTGTACAAGAGATCATTTCAATGTCTGAGGTGTTACGTAAAAGCCTTGTTACAATCATCTTCTCACAGCCTGATTTCTTAGGACTCCAGTCTAATTTCTACTGGGCCTTCCTTAAGCTTCTAAATCATTTTAGAGTTCATACTCTGGTCAGAAAAAGTATGAACAGTGACAGCCAAAAGACTTGGGGAAATACTTTCTTTAGAGAAAACTGCTGAAAAACAGCCTGCTGATTTGGCCAAATGGAAATGGTCAATGGGCTTTCTGTGGTAGATGTAGCATTTTTCTTTTGGTCTGAACATTATGTGATTTTTCTGCCTTCTTGCTGTTGCTCACACTGTCTCCTCTGCCAGCTTCTTCATCTGTTCACTCCTACTCATCCTTTTAAGCCTCTAAGAATTTCCTCAAGGAAGCCTTCCCTGCCCTCTCCCACTACCCAGTCCTGGATTGTATTACTATTATTACATATTACTCCATAGTTCTCCCCAGAAGTGTTGAGCTTGTATATATCACTGTGAAATGGGGTCTAGTGATCTGCTTCCCTCACTGGCTTGTAAGCTTGTGATGCCTTATCCATCTTGCACCCTTAAACATAGTTGCAGCTTATTAGACCCTTGTAGGATGACTGACTGGTTCACTGCCTGGTAGAATATAGGATTTCCTTTTCCAAGAACCCTGACCACCTGAGCCTCCCCTAGGTGAAGAATGTAAAGGAAGAAGAATTGGCTGCACAGAGAGCTCAGAAAGTAGAACTCTTCCTGGTGGATGAAAATAACAGCTGGTCAGAGCCCAAGTTGATCTGAAAGGGAACACTGAATATCAGTTACTCTTTTGCCAGTTGTCACACCCCATCAAGGAGGTGTTGTTATTTGTTTCTAGTTTAAATGAGGCAAGAAGTAGGTGCCCTGAGGGTCTCTGGGCCTCTTATGAACACATGGTTTTCATTATAGATCATGTGGTACAATGGGCGTAAATGAATACAAGGCCTGAAGATAAATGCTGTGTGAGACAGCCACTTCGCCTTCATCAGCTCAACATCCTCCAGGCTTTACTGACAAAAGCAAAAGTGCACAGATTCCAGGAGATGACATGGCGATGGGATTTTTGTGACAAAGATTCAGGGCAGGATGAGGTGGCTCATGCCTGTTAATCCCAGAACACTGGAAGGCCAAGGCAGGAGATTCCTTGAGCCCAGGAGTTTGAGACCAGCCTGGGCAACATAGGGAGGCACTGTCTTTACAAAAAAAAAAAAAAAATCTGGGCATAGTAGCAGGTGTCTGTAATCAGGGTGAAGTGGGAGGATCACTTGAGCCTGGGAAGTCGAGGCTGCAGTGAACTATGATTGCACTACTGCACTCCAGCCTGGGCAGCAGAGCAAGAAAAAACTAAAGCAAAAACAGAAGAAATGGATTCAGAGCTCACTTTTTATTTTCCAGGTTTTTAGACAAATCACTCAACCTTGTTCAATCTCCTGTTGATCAGCTTTGAAGCAGAGATTAGAATATACCTCATTTTGTAGTATTGTTGTCAAGTTTTAATGACACAGTTTATATACAGGAACCTAATGGAGATTGTCAATAAATATTTCCCCCTTTGCCTCCATACTGGTCTAGCTCAAGGCATTCACTTGCAGTTCATCTCTGGTGACCTTCCTCTGATGACTCATTCTCAAGGCTCATCAACTTAAGAATCACCTAGGATCCTTGTTAAAGGGCAGCTTCCTGGCCCTGTTCCCAGAGATTCTGGTGCAGTGGGTCTGGGTACATCCTGGAAAGTTTCATTTTTAACTGTCCCGGGTGATTCTTTTTTTTTTGACATGGAGTCTCACTGTGTTGCCTAGGCTGGTGTGCAATGGTGTGATCTCAACTCACTGCAACCTCACCTTCCAGGCTCAAGAAATTCTCCTGCCTCAGCCTCCTGAGTAGCTGGGACTACAGGCAAGTGCCACCACATTTGGCTACATTTTGTATTTTTAGTAGAGGCAGCATTTCACCATGTTGGCCAGGCTGGTTTCAAACCCATGATCTCACATGACCTGCCTGCTTCAGACTCCCAAAGTACTGGGATTACGGGTGAGAGCCACCGCACTCAGCCCTGTTCCAGGTAATCCTGAGTCAGGTGAGCTGCTGTCCACATTCCTGGAAACGTGATTTTAAAACTTCAAAGTCTTTCTTCAGGTTGACATGAAGACTATTTTCCTTTCATTAGTGATAGCCCAAGGAAAAGCCCTTTTTAAGTTAGAAGATTTAATTGTATAGTTTGTCTGGGAAGTGGTGAGAAAAAAAACTCAGTAAACTGAGGAAGTAGAGATGATGGTGGAGGTGGTGGTGGAGGATGGGAAATGTTGGCATTTTTCACTGGCCTTCAGAGCAGCATACCACCTGGGAAGTGAAGAACAGGGAAAAATGGAGAAATGGAGGAGATGGCCTATAGCAAGTGGGGCTGCAGAACGGGGGACTGATGGGGCTGGAAAGCTTCCAGCTTATGGCAAGTCAGCACTTGGAAGCACAGCTTTATTTTCTTATTGTAAGAACTATAGATTTCCTCTATGTCAGAGCCATTCAAATTTAGCATCAGTCTGAATACATTACTCTAGGCCGAATATAAGAGATGTTGCTATTATTAATGGTTTTAAATTGTGCAGTCTCAGTGGCTTTCATCAGAACAGGAAACTGACAGGTGAGTAGACATCTGGTCAACCTGACTCTTTGCAAAAGTCCCACTGAGGCCTGCAGTGGATGGGGCCTCCGGCTGTCTCACTTTCCCTAGCTCTCAGAGGGCATTTTGCCAAAGAACATCTGGCAAGGACTCTTGAAAAGGTGATAACCAACTGGGTGTGGGCTATTTCTGGAATTTCCCTCCCAATTTTTTTTTTTTTGAAATGGAGTCTGCTGCCCAGGCTGGAGTGCAGTGGTGCAATCTTGGCTCGCTGTAACCTCCGCCTCCTGAGTTCAAGCAATTCTGTCTCAGCCTCCTGAGTAGCTGAGATTACAGGCACGCACCACCACATATGGCTAATTTTGGTATTTTTAGTAGAGACAGGGTTTCACCATGTTGGCCAGGCTGGTCTGGAACACTTGACCTCGGGTGATCCACCTGCCTCAGCCTCCCAAAGTGCTGGAATTACAGGCATGAGCCACCACACCTGGCTTTCCCTCCCAATTCTTATTTTCCAACCTCGTCCCTCTTAATTATCATTGAAATTCATAATTATTGCTCTTTAAAGAAATATAATCTGCTGTTTTCGGGGCGCTCCTGTCCTGCACAGCTTCCCCATTTTTGCCCCTGATGCCAGCCAGTTTTTGCCCTGATGCCAGCTAGCCACTGGTATAGAAGGCAAGTGGAGCAAATTCTTAGCTCTGTATCTACTCAACAAACATTACCTTTAAAATTGTGGTAAAATCCACATAGCAAAATGTATCCCCTAAATCTTTTTTTTTTTTTTTTTTTTTTTTTGAGATGGAGTCTCACTCTGTCACCCGGGCTGGAGTGCAGTGGCGTGATCTCGGCTCACTGCAACCTCTGCCCTCCAGGGTTCAAGTGATTCTCTTGCCTCAGCCTCCCAAGTAGCTGGGATTACAGGTGCCCACCACCACATCCAGCTAAATTTTTTGTCCTTTTGGTAGAAATGGGGTTTTGCCATCTTGGCCAGGCTGGTCTTGAACTCCTGACCTCATGATCCACCCACCTGGGCCTTCCAAAGTGTTGGAATTACACATGTGAGCCACCGTGCCCTGCCCATCTCAATAATTTTTTAGTGTATATTTCAGTGGCATGAAGTGCATTCACTTTGCTGCGCTATCATCACGATCACAATCCAGCCACAGAACTCTTTGATCTTGTAACACTGAAACTCCATACCTATTAAACAATAACTTCCCAGTCCTCTCTTCCCACGGCTTCTGGGACCACCCTTCTACTTTCTTTACGAATTTGATGGCTTTAGGTGTCTCTTGTAAGTGGAATCATACAGTATTTATTTGTCTTTTTGTGACTGGCTTATTTCACTTTGCATGTTTTCAAGATTCATCCTTGGTATAGGATATGTCAGAATTTCCTTCCCCTTGAAGCTAAAAAATACCCCATTTTATGTACATACCACACATTTTACTTATCCATTCCTTCATCAAAGGACACTTAAGTTGCTTTCTGGACTATTGTGAATAAGGCTGCTATGAACATGGATGAACAGGTATTTCTTTGAGATCCTGCTTTCAATTATTTAAAGCGTATACCTAGAAGTGGAATAGCTGAATCATATGGGAATTAAAAAAAATTTTTTTTGAGTAACCATTATGCTGTTTTCCATAGCAGTGGCATCCTTACGTGCTCCAATTACTCCACATTCTTGCCAACACTTGATATTTTCTGTTTTGATAGTAGCCATCCTAATGAGTGTGAGGCGGCACTTCAGTGTAGTTTTGATTTGCATTTATCTAATGATTGGTGATTTTGAGCATCTTTTCATGTGCTTGTATGGCATTTGTACATCTTCTTTGGAGAAATTGAAGAAATATTTTTTGATCAGCTGTGGGTTGCATATCCAATAGACATTTCCACTCATCTTCCTGGCTGGGGTTTAATTTTATCTCTCTCTTACATGACTCAGGGGTGATTCCTGATTAGTCTAAGTTGGTGGTTCTCAATCCTCACTGCACATTAGAGTCACCAAGGGAAGCTTTAAAAAATACCCAGGTTTGGGCTGGGTGCAGTGGCTCTTGCCTGTAATCCCAGCTCTTTGGGAGGTCGAGGCAGGTGGATCACTTGAGGTTAGGGGTTTGAGAGCAGCCTGGCCAACATGGTGAAACCACATCTACCAAAAAAAAAAAAAATTACCCAGGCATGATGACAGTCACCTGTAACCCCAGCTACTTGGGAGGCGGAGGCAGGAGAATCACTTGAACCCAGGAGGCAGAGGTTGCAGTGAGCTGAGATCACACCACTGTACTTCAGCCTGGGCAATAGAGTAGGCTCCATCTTGGGGGAAAAAAAAAAACAAAAAAACAGAAACAAACAAACAAAAAACCAGGTTTAGGCCTCCTTCCCAGACCAATGAAATTAGAATGTCCAGAGGTAGTCTTGGGCATCGGTGTTTTTAGAAATTCCCAACTGTGTCTGATATTCAAATATGCTGCCCTAGTCCAGGCACAGTGGCTCGCGCCTGTAATCCCAGCACTTTGGGAGGCTGAAGCGGGTGGATTGCTTGAGCTCAGGAGTTCAAGACCAGCCTGAGCAACTTAAGGAGACTCCATCTCTACAGAAATTTGTTTTGAAAATTAGCCAGGCATGGTGGCATATGCCTATAGTCCCAGCTACTCAGGAGACTGAGGTGTGATAATCACTTGAGCTCAGGGGTTGAGGCTGCAGTGAGCTACGATCATGCCGCTGCACTCCAGCCTAGACGAGAGTGAGACTGTCTCTCTCTCTTCGTATAGGTATATATGCTGCTAGGATTATGAAGGATTGTGAAATGTGGGTCGAATTCAACCATGGTAGTCCCATTCCCCTTGATGGTGACTAGATTAGGATTGATCATGTGACTTGGTTCTAATCGGTGTGGCATATGGCTTCTAGGAAATAGTTAATATTTCTGAAAATGAGGTGGGATTAATGGCTTCGGTCCTTTCACTAAGTATGAGTCCTAGAGCTAGGCAGCCGTCTTGAAACTATGAGAGGTACTACCCTGAGGTGTCAGAGCAGGAAGATATGACAGAATGTAGGTAGCTGATGTCAACTTGCTGATGTGACCCATTTTGGAGGCACCCTACCTCTGGAATTCTGATATAACATAATAAATGGCCTTCTTAGTTGGCAGGGATTGCTTGAGGCCAGGAGTTCAAGGCTGCAGTGAGCTATGATCATGCCACTTCCCTCCAGCCTGGGTGACAGACTGAGATCCTGTCTCTAATAATAATAATAATAAAATTAGCTGGGTATAGTGCCATGTACTTTAATTCCAGCTACTCAGGAGACTGAACCTGAGTTTGAGGGTGGAGTGAGCTATTGTCACTGCACTCCAGCCTGGGTGACAGAGTGAGACTCCGTCTCTTAAAAAATACAATACAATAAATGGCCTATTTAAGCTGTTGTGAGTTGGGTTTTCTGCTGAAAGTATCTCAATGGTACACTTACTGTGTGCTAGGGATTTCAGGAAGGCACAGGGCTATCCTTACCTGTTATGATAGAAAAAAGGAACCAAGGCATTGTCTTAAATAGATGTAACCCCTGAATCCTCATGTTGAAAGTTTGAAGCTCTACTGTCCAGGGTTTTTAGGCTTTACTCAGAAGCAGGTGAGACAGGAAACCAGGAAATTTGGACAGGCAACAGTCAGCCGACAGATCTAAACTGGAGACACCCTAAACTTAAATGTAGAGCTGGAAGCCATTCTCAGCTTAAATGCTGTCTCTTCTATAGCTTACCTGGTGGTCCAGGCCGACCAAGTCCTTAAATCTGGGTCAGTTAGAGGGCTTGGATGCAACATGACAAGGGAAGAAGTGTGTTCAATGAGAACATTCTGAGTCCAAACCACATAAGTCTTTAGAGATTAAATTTAACACCTTGGTGTGATACCTGAGCCCAAGCAAGTAACTTATTTAAACTAATGGCCAGCCAGGTAGTACTTACCTTGTTACATGATTCTCAGGTTTATGGCAAGGGTAATATTCTCTAGCTTCTTCTTCCCTGCAAGAGACCTAGGTGTTGTCAGATCAGGCCTCACCTCTACTAGTTTCCTTCAATTATACCTATAAGGGTGGCTTCTGGGTAGGTAGCGAATTCACCATTTAGTGAGCTCCCAAAGTAAGGCCGAGTGAGGAAGGACATGAGATATTCTGTTGGCTGGCCATAGCTCTCTGTTGATGTGTTAATTAGAGCATACATTCAGGACTGACAAATCCCAAGATACATGAAAATGTTAAAAAATAAAAAACAACCAATCAGCTGCTTAGCTAATCGCACTGTGTGACAATAAAGTTTCGGTTCAATATAAAATAGTGAAAAGAGCATGTATGTGTCCAGGAAAGCCATTGAAGTGGAAGATACTAAAAGCACACTTTCTGCCGACCTTTCAGAAGCTATTTTCTGATCTATCCTTGTAGAGAGTACCGAAATTTGAAGTGAATGCTGATGACTATTTATAGGTTTGTTCAGATCGCCACCTGTTACTAACCCACACCTGGCCTTTGAAATTGCTTCTTTGGCTATGTAGTCTCTATCATGAAGCCACAGGCCTGTGTTAGTCTTCCTGAAACTCCTTAACATAGAGACTTACATAAAATGCATCTCAGTAGTAGGATGAATGTGAAAATGTTGGGGTTTTTAAAAAAGGGCAAGCAAGAGAAAAAGCCTATGGCATTCATTTAATTGGTTCAGTACTAATGTTGATTTCAACTCTGTGTTGTTTGCACGGAAGCACCACAATGATGCCTGCAAGGCTGTCGTGCAGCCTGTGAAGACCCTTGAAAATAAAGGAATTTTGAGAGGCCAGGCACGGTGGCTCATGCCTGTAATCCCAGCACTTTGGGAGGCCGAGGTGAGCAGATCATGAGAGTTCAGGAGTTCAAGACCAGTCTGGCCAACATAGTGAAACCCCATCTCTACTAAAACTATAAAAATATTAGCCAGGCATGGTGGTACACACCTGTAATCCCAGCTACCCGGGAGGCTGAGGCAGGAGAATCGCTTGGAACTTGGGAGGTGGAGGTTGCAGTGAGCTGAGATCATGCCATTGCACTCCAGTCTGGGCGACAGGGCGAGACTTAGTCTCAAAAAAAATAAAATAAATAAAGGAATTTTGAGTGTGGAAACTACAAATGAAGATAAATTGTACCCAGAGTGCAAAATATACTAAAAATTTCTGCAAAAATTTTGAGGACACAAGGGTAATGTGGAAGACACAGAACACTTTTTAGGACAATAAAAGACAGCACCATACTTGGTAACAACTGTGGCAAATCTTAATCAGGGAGGCAGATCCTTCTAGTTAAAACACAATCTCATCCCAGAAAGAGGGCCAGCTGGCCAGCTTCTCAGCTTCTCAGGGGAGAAGAGGCTAAATGCTAAACGGGCGCTGGCTTCCTTATGAGGTGCTGGAAGTCAGGAGAGGGGCTTCTGATGTTTGGGTACTTTGTGGACACGTTCTGCCACTGGGCTTGGGTCTGGGAAGATGAGTGGGACTCAACAAGGGGGACAGTGGCTTTCTTGGCACTTCTGGGCAATCTGTTGAAAGCATCTGTATGTACTGCTCCCTCCCACAAGCCCACCTTGGGATGTGAGAGTATTGAGAGGTAATTGTTACAAGTCAGGGCTGATCTTGCCCTTCTGAGAGCATTCAAGCTGACCATTCTTTGTTCATTCATTGTCTCACCAGAACTCTTCACCATGAAAATAAAGGTCACACACAAAGAGACTGAGAAAAGGAACCACATCAGAGAAGGAGCCAAATACAGAAACTTGGAGAAACAGGAGGGAGTATGAGAATTGAAGGTGAGAATTTAAAATGCAGATCTGGGCCAGGTACGGTGGCTCATGCCTGTAATCCCAGCACTTTGGGAGGCCTAATTCACCCAGGAGTTTGAGACCAGCCTGGGCAATATGACAAAACCCCATCTTCTACAAAAAATACAAAAATTAGCCAGGAGGGATGGCGGATGCCTGTAGTCCCAGCTACTCCAGAGGCTGAGGTGGGAGGATGGCTTGAACCCAGGAGGCAGCAGTTGCAGTGAGCTGAGATTGTGCCATTGCATTCAGCCTGGACAACAGAGCCAGACCCTGTCTCAAAAAATTAAAATTAAATAATAAATAAATAATAATTAAAAGGATATCCAGAAAGAACACCAAAGAGGAGGGCAGAACCGAGTCAAGGGGTAAGATGATTGCTAATCTCTGGGAAAGAATGTGAAAACTCATGCTTCTGATGCTGCATTTCCCAGAACACTAGATCCATGGTAAGATGAGTCTGAAAACACTGTATCCTATGTCTAACCCCACCCAGCCCCAGGAATTTATAATGCAAAACAGTTTATTAAAGGCTCTGAGAAGTACTGTAGTAAAGAAATCCATTTAACTTATGCTTTTTTTTTTTTTTTTTTTGAGATGGAGTCTTGCTCTGTCGCCCAGGCTGGAATGCAGTGGCACGATCTCAGCTCACTGCAACCTCCACTGCCTGGGTTCAAGATATTCTCCTGGCCGGGCACGATGGCTCAAGCCTGTAATCCCAGTGCTTTGGGAGGCCGAGGCGGGTGGATCACGAGGTCAAGAGATCGAGACCATCCTGGTCAACATGGTGAAACCCCGTCTCTACTAAAAATACAAAAAATTAGCTGGGCATGGTTGTGCGTGCCTGTAATCCCAGCTACTCAGGAGGCTGAGGCAGGAGAATTGCCTGAACCCAGGAGGCGGAGGTTGCGGTGAGCCGAGATCGTGCCATTGCACTCCAGCCTGGGTAACATGAGTGAAACTCCGTCTCAAAAAAAAAAAAAAAGAAAAAAAAAAAGATATTCTCCTGCCTCAGCCTCCTGAGTAGCTGGGATTACAGGTGTCTGCCACCACCCCTGGCTAATTTTTATATTTTTTAGAAGAGAAGAGTTGTCACCATGATGGACAAGCTGGTCTCAAATTCCTGGCCTCAAGTGATCTGCACATCTTAGCTTCCCAAAGTGCTGGGATTACTGTACCCAACCAACTCATGCATTTTTATTTATTTGTCTCTTTTGAGACTGGGTTTTGCTGTGTCACCCAGGCTAGAGTGCAGTGGTGCTATCATAGCTCATGGTAACCTTGAACTCCTGGGCTCAAGCAGTATTCCTGTCTAAGCCTCTGTAGTAGCTGGGAATACAGGCACATACCACCAGTAATTAACTTGTAAATTTATTTAAATACAGAACTTCTTTTTCTGCATTACCGCATTCTAGAGACATTCTGTAGGGCTAGAGTTCTACACTACACATTTGTTACTTGCTGTGTACCATGTAGTCTCTCCTTATCCATGGCGGTAAGTTCCAAGACCCCGTGTGGATGCCTGACACTACAGATAGTACCAAACCATATGTAGACTCTTTTTTTCCTGTATATACATACCTATGATAAAGTTTATAAGTTAAGCACGGTAAGAGATTAAGAACAACAATAAGAAAGCGGAACAAATAACATACTGCAATAAGAGTTATGCAAATGTGATCCCCCTCTTTCTCAAATATCCTATTGTACTCTGCTTACCCATTTTCAGACTGTAATTGACCACAGGGAACTGAAACTGTGGATAGGGGAGTGGGGACTAGTGTATTAGTATGGTGGCCACAGGAAAAGTGTTTAGTGTGACAGGAAGAAGCAAGAGACAATGAGAGGAACACCAAGCTAGGTGAGGAGTCAGGGAGCTGATATGAGCTGCTGACTCTAATTCTGCGTGTCTATGTACAAAAAAATCTTATGTGCAGCTTATTTGACTGAAAAAATCCCAAATCAGAGAGAATTCAAATGACAGAAAGGTTTAGAACCTGCTTATTCTCGTAAGTAGATTCATCAGCTTGTCCAAGTTACTTAATCTTTCCAGGCTGCCATTTACTCATCTGTAAAGTGGGGACATTAGACAACAGGATCTTATAAGCCTGCCAAAGTGTGAAACCTATGTGTCAAAGAAGCTCTAATAACCCAAAATTCCTTTCAATTGATACCATGCTACCCTCCACCCACAGTCAAGAAAAAAAAAGTTCAAATAACTTATAAGTAGCTTGACTTCCCATTGAACACTCAAGGCAACCAGATTACTTTCTTCTATTGGGGAACTCTGAGCACAATTGAAAACCAGCTTCATTAGCTGCCTTGACACAAGGCTAAAGCAAAGTCCTGGAAATGCATATTGTTTTCTAGAAGCATCTGCCTGGCACTCTCTTAAGGTTCTTCTAGGCAAAAGTCACAGGTACCCAATTCAAGCTTGTTTAAAAACAGAGAATTTATATTAGCTCAGATAACTATGACATCTGAGGTTGCATCTACCTTTGGGAACAGAAAGATTTGAGGGCCCAAATAATGTTACGTGGATGTTGTCTTCCTCAAACTCTCAGCTCTGCTTTCTTCTCAATGGACCTCATTGCCAGGCAGGCTCCCAGTACATGGTAATAAAGAGCCCTTTCTGAACTCTGGGCTTCATGGTCCTTAACTGCCATCTTTAAAAAAGAGAGCACTTTACTCCAAATATTTGAAGCAAAATATTAATTGCTTAGAATTACCGAGCACTCACAACATGCCAGGCGCTGTTCTAACACACATGTATAAACTTACATAGGCCTCACACAACTCTAGAAAGTAGATACTATTACATTTACATGCTATACACAAGGAACTAAGGCTGAGAGAGTTTAAACAATGTGTCTATTTTCTGTACAAGTGATCTTGGGAAAATTATTTAACCTCTCTGTGCCTCAGTTTCCTCACCTGAAAAATGCCAAAAGCAACTAGTTATTAGGCTGTTTTGTAGGTTAGGTAAGTGTAATAGCCCATTTTCATGCTGCTGATAAAGACATACCCAAGATTGGGCAATTTAGAAAAAAAAAAAAGAGGTTCAATTGGAGTCACAATTCTATGTGGCTTGGGAAGCCTCACAATCATAGCGGAAGGCAAGGAGGAGCAAGTCACATCTTAGGTTGATGACAGCAGGCAAAGAAAGAGCTTGTGCAGAGAAATTCCCGTTATTAAACCATCAGATCTGGTGAGACTCAGTCACTCTCAGGAGAATAGAACAGGAAAGATCTGCCCCCGTGATTCAGTCATCTCCCACTGGGTCCCTGCCACAACGTGAGAATTACAGGAGCTACAAGATGCGATTTGGGTGGGGACACAGAGCCAAACCATTTCAGTAAGCATATGTAAGAACCAAAGGAGAGTGTCCAGCACAGAATCGCTGCGTGCAACAAGAAGTCAGTAATTCTTGGTATCATTTCCACTTGCCATTCTCTTATTCCCTGCCTCTTTCCCTCTGATGGTTCAGAAAAATTCGACTTTACAAATTCCATGGTCTGACTGGGCGCAGTGATTCAAGACTGCAATCCCAGCATGTGGAAGGACGAGGCAGGTGGATTGCTTGAACCCAGGAGTTTAAAACCAGCCTGGGCAAAATGCTGAAACCTCATCTCTGCAAAAAATATGAAAATTAGCTGGGCCTGGTGGCGTGCACCAGTAGCTCCAGCTATTTGGGAGGCTGAGGTGGGAGGATTGTTTGAGACGGAGGTTGCAGGAAGTGAAGATGGTGCCACTGCACTCCACCCTGGCTGACAGAGTGAGACTTTGTCTCAAATAATAATAATAATAATAAATTCCATGGTCTTTAGTACTATTAGATATGATAGAAAGGAACACAATGGATTACAGCTGTGGATACAGGGAAGGAAGCCCAAAACAGAAAAGCTAAGCCAAAGCTGAGACCGAGACATAGTATTCACATTCAGAAGAGGAGCTGAAAGTAAGAACAAGGTCAAGGCTGTCAATCTAGCCTAGAGGGGAGCAGTAAGGAGACCTGTGCACTGGATGGCCAACCCCAGACACCGGACAGGAAAACCTGTGTAAGAAGCCTCTTATGCTTCTCCTGCTGGGGCAGAAGCCAGCTTCAGAGTGTGCCAGCAGGAAAGCTGCAGGTGGTAGCCCATTCCCCCCATGAGGGAGATGGTAATACACTCACTTGGCTGGAAGAGAGAGCATGGAACCCAATTAAATAAGGTCATATGCTGACAGGAAGTCTTTTATTGATGGTGATTGCATGAAGAGATGGTGCTAAATAGTATTTATAACATATTTGGCAAGTTTCACAACAAAGATAGGATCTTACAGAACATCGAACACATGCCCTGGCGAAAAATACTTAATTCAATTATGAAATATCACATCAAATCAATCTAAGTGCGGTTTCCATTGGAACTGGAGTAGCTATTCTGGAATTTCCTGACCAAGCGATAGATGTTTAGAGTCAAAACTTTTCTGGTTTTTTGTTTGTTTGTTTATTTTTGAGACAAATTCTTGCTCGGTCACCCATGCTGGAGTGCAGTGGCATGATCTCAGCTCACTGCAGCCCCCGCCTTTTGAGTTCAAGTGATTCTCCTGGCTCAGCCTCCAGAGTACTACAGGCACCCATCACCACGCCTAGCTAATTTTTGTATTTTTAGTAGAGATGGGATTTCACAATGTTGGCCAGGCTGGTCTCAAAATCCTGACCTCAGGAGGTCCACCTGCCTCAGCCTCCCAAAGTGCTGAGATCACAGGTGTGAGCCACTGCTCCCAGCCTGGAGTCAAAACTTTTCTGAGTCTCCATATTTCTCCTACACTGTCCTTCAAAATTACTCAATGCTTCTGACCTCTTCTAACATGCAGTTCCTAACCTATTAATCAGAGCCACCAAGTGAAAGCTTGTGGTATCTTTAGCTAGAATATTTTGCCCCTACTTGGTCCACGGTAAGTATGCAGGAGCTATGCCACCTGAGTTACTGCAGGTAGATAATGGGGAGGACTCAGGTGATACAAAAAAATTAACTGAGCATGGTGTTGGGTGCCTGTAATCCCACCACCTACATGGGAGGCTGAGGCAGGAGAATTGCTTGAATCTGAGAGGCAGAGGTTGCTGTGAGCCGAGGTTGCAACATTGTACTCCAGCCTGGGCAACAAGAGTAAAATTCTGTCTCAAAACAAAGAGAAAAAAGAAAAAAAAGCCTAAATATTTAGAAATTAAATACCATATTTTGAAATAATTCATGAGTCATTGAAGAAACAAACAAACAAAAAAACTAAAAGACGTTTGAACCAAATGATACTAAACACACACATGTCAAAATCTCTGGGATGCTGCTCAATCTGCGCTGAGAGGGAAATTCCTGGCTTTTGGTGCTTATATTAGAAAAGAATAAAATTTTAAAATCAATAGCCTACATTTCTACCTTAAGAATCTAGAAAAACTATACTTAATCCAAAATAAATAGGAAAAAAAAAAAAAAGAAAAGGAATCAACGAAACGTAAAGGATGACAAATAATGGAGAAACACAACAAGCCCAAAAGCTGGTTCTTTGAATTTGTGAGGAAAAATCAGTAAACCCCTAGCTAGACAGATAAAAAAAAATAAAGAGAGATGGCTGGGTGCAGTGGCTCATGCCTGTAATCTCAGCACTTTTGAAGGCTGAGGCAGGTGGATCACTGCAGGCCAGGAGTTTGAAATCAGCCTGGACAACATGGTGAAATCCTCTCTACTAAAAACGCAAAATTAGCTGGATGTGGTGGCATATGGCTGTAGTTCCAGCTACTTGGGAGGCTGAGGCAGGAGAATCGCTTGAACCCGGAAGGTGGAGGTTGCAGTGAGCTGAGATTGTACCACTGTACTCCAGCCTGAATGACAGAGTGAGACTCCATCTCAAAAAAAAAAAAAAAGAAAAAAAGAGAGAGAGAATATGTATATTGCCAATATCAAGAATGAGCAAAGAGTTACCACTAAAGAGCCTATGGACTTTTAAAGGATAAAATGGGGCATATTTTAATGTTATTGTACAAATTCCTTGAAAAATACTAGCTACAAAACTTACACGACATGAAGCAAAAATATGAATTGCCATATAAATATATATATACAAAAAAAACCAAACCAAAACAAAACAAAACAAAAAAATTAGAAATGTTTGAACCAAGAAAACTCTTGGCCACAAGATTTCACTAGTGAATTCTATCAAACGTTTAAGAAGTTATATTAATGATACACAAATTCTTTCAGAAAATAAAGGAGAGAACACTTCCTAACCCATTTATAAAGCCAGCATATCCCTAATGCCAAAACCTGATGAAGATATTACCCTTCCCTTCAAAAAACGTAAATTGACAAACATAATTAAAGAAATGCATTTGAATATCTTCATCTGTTTTAGTTGTGCAGATACTTCTAGCAAATTTAACAAATACATGTAAAGCATTTATTTATTCATAAGAAGAGAGGAAGTAGTAATTTTACCATTTATATTTTAGTGACCTCAGGGAGAACTGGTATGGCCTTGAGGAAATTCACTCCAGAATGTAATGGAATTGGCCTCCTGAAACATCAATTTCAGAGTTACTCCAGGCATATCATTCAGTGATTTGAAAACAGAAATACACTACACACAGTTGTATATGTCGGAAGAAAACTCATTACGCTGAAGTTTATTTTGGAACACCTTGCTCATCAAAAAGCAAGCTGGGCAGAGGGCATAAATGGCTGATGCGAAGAAACTGGAGCAGGAGGCTGCTTTGATCCTACCGCACAAGTCACCATCCAGTTACGCAGGCTCCATGCAGCTCACAGCCCTGCTGCTGATGTTTGAGTTCACATATTTATAGAGCTCTCCTCCCTTTGTCCAGCAGCAGTAACAAATTACCCCCATGAACGGTGAAAAAAATATTCTGAATACATACACTAAGTTGAACTTTCCCAGTTATCATACAAATCTTGGATGTGATTTAAAAGACTGTTATATTAATATCAAAGTTAAATTCAAGACAACAAGCATTAAAAGGGACAAAGAAAGTAATTTTTCTTGGCCAGGCGGATGGCTTACACCTGTAATCCCAGCACTTTGGAAGGCCAAGGCAGGCAGATCCCCTGAGGTCAGGAGTTTGAGACCAACCTGGCCAACATGGTGAAACCCCATCTCTACTAAAAATACAAAAATTAGCCAGGCATGGTGACGGGCGCCAGTAACCCGAGCTACTCTGGAGGCTGAGGCAGGAGAATTGCCTGAACCCAGGAGGTGGAGGTTTCAGGGAGCCGAGATCATGACACTGCATTCCAGCCTGGGGGACAAGAGCGAAACTCCATCTAAGAAAAATAAAATAAAATAAAACTAGGAGCTTAAGTAGAGTTCATGTAAATTTTACTTGCATAAAACTTACATACAGAATTTTCTTTCTGTGGATTATGACACTTCCATTATGAAACTTGAGACTTCTGCTTAACCTCAAAATTTATCTGTATCTCCATCACTTTTTTCTTCTTTCTTCTTATCACTTCACAAAAATTGGGTTTTGTTCACAGCAAGAGCTGGTCACATTGCCCCTTGCAGTTAAGCTGCAAGGAGCTAGGAACTGTGGAAGGCAAATGGAATATTTGGTAAATCAATCTCTCTCTGTTGCTCTCTCTGAGAGCTCTTGTATCTCATGTTTTGGAATTTCCAAAATTGAACTTCAATTAAATGCCACTAAAATTTCCTTTTTGGCAAAAAAGTTTGCAGTTTATGTGATACATTCACTGTTTTACAAAATTTGTATATGTGAAATGATTTTCAGGAATACAAATTCCATAGTGATGAGAGTCAACTCAATTGAAAAATGGTAACAGTTTTGTCTAATTAAAAGTGATTAAATGTCTGTATGCTTATCTATATTTTCCAATTCTACAAAGAGCAGGTGTTACTCCTCTTCAGGGAGATAATTCAGGGGGAAAATTCCAAAGAAATGACTCTCAAGTCAAAGGCACATAAGAGAGAGAAACAGAAGAAAACTCTGGGGCCTCAGTGTTTGGAAAGAGTGTCCTCTTAACAGGCTAAGCTTCTGACATTCGACACATGTCTTTTTTTTTTTTTTTTAGATAGTGTCTCACTCTGTTGCCCAGGCTGGAGTGCAGTGGCACTATCTTGGCTCACTGCAACCTCTGCCTCCCAGCTTCAAGCGATTCTCCTGCCTCAGTCTCCAGAGTAGCTGGGATTACAGGTATCTGCCACCATGCCCAGCTAATTTTTGTATTTTTAGTAGAGACATGGTGTCACCATGTTGGTCAGGTTGATCTTGAACTCCTGACCTCAAGTGATCCGCCCACCTTGACCTCCCAAAGTACTGGGATTACAGGTGTGAACTACTCACCTGACAAAGGATTAACAATCACAATATATAAGGAACTCAAACAACTCCATAGGAAAAAACAATCTAATAATCTGACCTAAAAATGGGCACAAGATCTGAAAATGGGCAAAAGAACTGATTTCTCAAGAGAAGATATATATACAAATGGCAAACAGGTACATGAAAAAGGCCTCAATATCATTGATCATTGGAGAAATGCAAATCAAAACTACAATGAGAGATCATCTCACCCCAGTTAAAATGGCTGGAGAGGATGTAGAGAAAAAGGAACTCTCATGCAGTAAATTGGTATTAACTGCTGTAGAAAACAGTTTGGAGGTTCCTTTGAAAACTAAAAATAAAGCTACCATACAATCCAGCAATCAGACTCCTAGGTATGTACCCACCAAAATGGAAATCAGTATATGGAAGAGGTATCTGCACTCTCATGTTTATTGCAGCACTGTATACAATAGCCAAGATTTGGAAGCAACCTAAGTGTCTGTCTACAGATGAATGGATAAGGAAAATGTGGTACATATACACAATGGATTACTATACAGTCATAAAAAAGAATGAGATCCTGTCATTTGCAACAACGTGGATGGAACTGGAGATCACTATGTTAAGTGAAATAAGCCACGCATAAAAGACAATCATTGCATATTCTCATGTATCTATGGGAGCTGAAAATTTTAAAAATTGAACTCATGGACATAGAAAATAGAAGGATGGTTACCAGAAGCTGGGAAGGATAGTAGGGGGCCTAGTTGGGATATGGTGGGTCAGCAAATAAAAGATCAAGCCCCAGTATATGTGTGTCTGTGTGTGTGTGTGTGTGTGTGTGTGTGTGTCTATGTGTGTGTTCCCAGCCTCTGACTTTTAGATTCTTTCCCACTAGACAGGTCAATGAGGAATATGGAAAGGTCCATTTCCTAGTCCTGGTTCTGCTCTTCACTACCTGTGTGACCTAGACTAGTCTTTTTACATGTGTAGGTCTTGATTGTCATTTATAATTATAATAACAACTTGTCTAAGTTTCTTTTCAGTCCTACAACTCTATGGCTTGACACACAATGTTATCTGATCATTTTATAAGCAATTTCAGACTTTTATGACATTGCTAGTGAAGCTGATGATTGACTTGGCCAAAGTCCTTTGTCAGGATATTAAGCTCCTATAAATAATAGCATTATTTTTGCAGAAAAGTTCGAGCTGCTTTTTAACTACTATAATACGTATACTGTATCTTATAATTTGCAGCCTGGTAGTCAACAAATGTCTGTGGTTGGGCTGTCCATGCTGTATGGGTGGTGCCTGGGAAAGGCAGAATCTTCTTTATGTACCCACTGTTAACCAAACATAGCCCAAAGATGAGTCTGACAGCTCTCCAAGTGCACCACCAGGTGAATGATCCAGGAACACGTTAGTTCATTCTCTTCCCTCCAGATGGAGTTGGCATCACAGATATCACCTGATATTGGAGAGCTTGGGGATCCTGTTGTCTCCACTCTTCATCGTGTGACAAAGGATGTGACTCATGAAGATCAGGCAACCTCAATACCTCAAAGCACCGTGTACTTAGGTGAAAATGGACATGGAAAACGTGGTGGTTTAGAACATGAAGTTTTTCATGCAATTCCAACCCAGGCTACCACAAACTCACCATAATCCTTTGTATATCTTTGAGTCACTCCGCAAACCCACCACAAATTGCTTTAATTCTAGACCGGCTTCTCCAAGCTACCCAGCTACCTGCACCACTTCCCTTTTATCAATAAAAGAAATGCATAGTGTAGAAAAATTTCTTGGGAAAAATATGTTGATTCAACAAATATTTTCGAATGCCTGCAATGTGTCAAACACTGCTTCAGGCACTAGGGATACACTTGGGAATGGCACAGACATCTTTCATGAAGTTTACATTCCAGAGGGCTAGAAGCTGACCAAACCAAACCAAACAGAAACAAAAACCTCCATGCTTTTGATTCTTCATATTTTTTAAACAGGCTCCAGGTTGTCATTGTCTTTCTTAAAATGTGCCATCCCAAAATTAAGCAAAAACTCCATTCAAGTATTCTAAAATGAAACCTGGATCATAATGAAAGTATATTTTTAGGGTGGGCGTGGTGGCTCATGCCTGTAGTCCCAGCATTTTGGGAGGTAAAGGGCAGAGGACCATTTGAGCCCAGGAGTTTGAGACCAGCCTGGGAAACATAGTGAGACTCTGTTAAAAATAATTAAAAGTCTGCTGAGTGTGATGGTATGTACTTGTAGTCCTGGCTACTCGGAGGCTGAGGAGGGAGGATTGCTTGAGCCCAAGATCGAGGCTGCAGTGAGTTATGATCATGCCATGCACTCCAGCCTGGGCGACACAGTGAGACCTTGTCTCTTAAAAAATACCTATCTATATATAATCTTTTATAATTATTTAAATAGAGATGGGGTTTCACCGTGTTGCCCAGGCTGGTCTCGAACTCCTGAGCTCAAGCAATCCTCCTGCCTCAGCCTCCAAAGTGCTGGGATTACAGGCGTGTGCCACCAATCTTGGCCAAAAAAAAGGTATATTTTTAATATTTATATTTACCTTTACCAAGGTAGTAGGATCAAATGTAGTTTATTTAAGTTTGTTGGCTTGATTTATAAGTCTTAACTATTTAGGCCCCTGGTATGTGAGTCTCTACTTGTTCTTTGGTATTATACCCTACCAGAATTAGGGATTGATGAGTTGGTGGGAGAGTGTTTCTCCCCACAGAATTACTTTCCTACTCATGGCATCAAAATCTGTCATTTTAGACTAATTTTCTCCAAACTAATCAGCAAAATATTATAATTTTTTTTTTTTTTTTTTGAGACGGAGTCTCCCTCTGTTGCTCAGGCTGGAGTGCAGTGGCACGATCTCGGCTCACTCTAATCTCCACCTTCCAGGTTCAAGCGATTCTCCTGCCTCAGCCTCCTAAGTAGCTGGGACTACAGGCACCTGCCACCATGCCTGCTTAATTTTTTGTATTTTTAGTAGTTATGGGGTTTCACCATGTTAGCCAGGATGGTCTCAATCTCCTCACCTCATAGTCTGCATTCTCAGCCTCTCGAAGTGCTGGGATTACAGGTGCCTGCTACCACACTATTTTTTGTATTTTTCGCAAAGACAGGGTTTCACCATATAGGCCAGGCTGGTCTCTAACTCCTGACCTCCAGCGATCTGCCCGCCTTGGCCTCCCAAAGCTCTGGGATTACAGGCATGAGCCACTGCACATGGCCAAAATATTATAACTTTTGATATGTACTTTCTGTTGCGAAAAAACCAGAGATTTGTGTACATTAGCTGAAGCAGTGGAGTATTTACTATAAGAATTCGCTTGGCATGGGAGAGAGTTGTTAGGACTCCAAGAACAGAAACCATAGTGCAGCTGGGCCTTGCACAGAGGCAGAGTGGAGTCAGGGCAGCCCCAGGGATCTTGCAGTAGGGACCATCATGTAGGTGCCCCGGAGGTAACATGACTCCAAACCACTGCTTCTTTGGATGGATTTCTTCCTCCCGTTCTTACTTGGGTTCCTGTGAGTTTTGTCTTCTCTCTGCCTCATAGCTGCTTATTCGCGATGTGGCTTGCCCACAGGGACTCTCTGCACCCCTGTAACTCAGCCTATCAGCTTAACATGCTCCATGTTTCTCAATTCAAAATATCAAGGACAAGAATGTAACTGAATCTCTGTGTTTCTTGTGGGGAAAATATGTTTATGTCAAGCCAATTCATAGCCAATTTCCTGGTCTCTTTAAATACATCTGGTGGAGCATCGTTGGTTGATTGACTGCCCTTCTGTTAGGTGTGTACCCCTACCCGATTAGCTGTGGTCCGAGGAGATGTGTAATAGAAAACCTGGCTGCTGAGGGTGGGCTCATGGTGTGGCCGTTTTTCTTAGAAGTGGCGGTGGGCACAGCAGACACCGTGGTTGTTCAGTACAGTAGTTGTGGTGAGTCTCGGTGGCCGCCCCATCATGTTTGCCACACATTCCCCAAGAAAACAGTTCATCTCCTGACTAGCCATGGTACACCACCATGGCATATCTCTACAGTGGAACTCTAACGCCAGTATATATTTCTCCTTCTGTGGCAGGTGTAAGGATTATCAAATTTGCTATCATCAGTCGTTCTTCCTCATTTTTCTGAGGTGCACAGGTTAATGCTTCTTCCCCAGAAGTTTCATAATTCACTTTAGGTGGGATCTGCACCCCACTTAGTTGGGGCCTAAGGAGGGTCTGCATAAGGCAATAGCAAAATGGTGATGGTTTGGGTCCTGGGATCCAGAGCTAGATTTGCTAGAGGGGAGATTTATGAGTGTGAACCAAGGTCTTAACAAAATGCCAAGGAAAGAGATTGAGAAAGCCAAGTCCAGGTGGCAAGTCCACAGGACAGAACAAGGGCAAAAACAGGAGACAATCCAAGGATCGGGAATTGGGCAAAACTGGAATAGACGGAGGGTGAGGTGAGAACTGCTGACCCAGGCGCCGTAGTGTCTGTGTTTGCTTTTATGGACTCACAAGGCAGTGCATGGGGGATATTCTGGAACAGCCTATTTCCTTTTCCTTCTCCCTTTACTCCATGGCACGTTCTTTTGTTTCAACCTCTGAGAGTCATTCCAACCCTTCTTCATCACCTTGGAAGCTTTTACTTTCTGCTGGGATTATTTTTTCCTGCCTGACTCAGAATTCTCCAATTTCTTTAATAACCTGGAGTTCAGCATGACATAGCTCAAGCTCTTTAACCAGCTTGCTTTAAAGAACACAGTCTGGCAGGGGACTGTAGCTCATGCTTGTAATCCCAACACTTTGGGAGGCTGAGGCAGGTGGATCACTTGATGTCAGGAGTTCAAGACCAGCCTGGCCAACATAGTGAAACTCTGTCTCTACTAAAAATACAAAAAGTAGCTTGGCGTGGTGGGGAGGCTGAGGCAGGAGAATGGCTTGAACCTGTGAGGCAGAGGTTGCAGTGAGCTGAGATCACACCATTGCAGAGCCAGACCCCAGCTCAAAAACAAAGAACATAATCTGGAAGATGAATTTTGCATCTGCCTTACAGGCCACTGAAACTATTACCTCAGTGTGTGTGTGCTTGAGAATCAAGAACAGCTAGCTTCGTGTCTTCCTCAAGGAAACTCTGCTCCTGTCTTATGACATTCCTGGGAAGAGGTGCTACATACAGTTCTTTTTACGTGGCGTATCCAGCCCCACCCCATCTCAAGCCTGATAATCTACCAAGGAAAGGTGGCAGTTACTCAGGTCGCTTGTTATCACAGGTTTGATACACTCCCACATGGTCTCACAGATGTATGCCTGATTCTTCGTGTCAGGTAACCCACACGATAACCAGCAACACTACCTTGTTCACATACCTCACGTGTCGTCCATTCCACACCTTTACCATGACTGCTGTCTGAAAAGGACACGTGGTCAGCTTTATAGTCAGAGATGATGCCACTGATAATTCCAAAGAGAAAAATCTTTTGAATTGGCTCTACTAATCCTAAAATCATTAAAATGTCATTGTTCCCAAGGAAGATGGCCAAAGCTCTATCCTCAGTTGCTCTGCTCACAAATGACCAGATACGCCTGCATTCATGTCTCCACCTGGAACAACGTTTCTCGTTAAGTGTTCAGAATACCTGCCAAGTCACCAACCTAGGGGTGACTTCTAAGGGTGGGGTGTGTGCATGTGCGGAGAAGGGGTTTGCCCATAGAACTTCTGTTTAGAATGCATTTATAAGTGGTGGTCTAGGGTGTCCCAAATCTTACTATTAGTGCTATATGATGAGAGCACTGACAACAAAATAGGTTCTTGTGGACTGGATGGGAGTTAGGCTCTCACTTTTACTTTACGTGGGCTAGGTGCAGTGGCTGATTATAGTCTCAGTGCTTTGGGAGGCCAAGGCAGGAGGATCATTTGAGCCCAGGAGCTTGAAACTACTTTGGGCAACAAAGCAACATCCCATCCCTACTAAAAATTTAAAAATTAACTGGGCATGGTGACACACACCTGTAGTTCCAGCTATTCGGGATGCTGAGGCAGGAGGATCACTTGAGCCCAGGGAGTCGAGGCTGTAGTGAGCAGTAATCACTGTACTCCAGGTGACAGAGCAAAACCATATCTAGAAACAAACAACCCATAAACGTGTAACATAAACATGTAACAGGAGCATCTGACACTAGTATGTAGAATGTTCTGCAATAGTTTAGAACTTACACAAATATAGGCCTAGACTGGGCGCTGTGGCTCATGCCTGTAATCCCAGCACTTTGGGAGGCCAAGGCGGGTGGATCACCTAAGGTCAGGAGTTCAAGTCCAGACTGGTCAAAATGGTGAAATCTTGTTTCTACTAAAAATACAAAAAAAATTAGCTGGGCATGGCGACAGGTGCCTGTAATCCCAGCTACTCAGGAGGCTGAGGCAGAGAATCGCTTGAACCCAAGAGGTAGAAGTTGCAGTGAGCCAAGATCGCACCACTGAACTTCAGCCTGGGCGACAGAGCAAGATTCCTCTGTCAAAAAAAAAAAAATAAAAATAGGCCTTCCTCAAACAACCAAGTGATATCCTCTGAGTTTGTATAGTGGAGAAGATACGGGCATTAAAAGACATGTTTATCTTTTTAATAAGTAGTTCAATTGTTTTTCTTATTCATGTAACTCAGGATCAATAGTAACTTCATCTAATGTGCCATCAGGGCAGTTGCAAGTGGAATGAAAGTGATGCCCACCACAAAACCCTTTTTCTCCTGAACTTTCCATAAAGTCTCCCTCTTTGCACATCTTTGTGATAGAATAATTAGCTACTTGTAAAGAGAGTACACATAGTAACACTATACATTCACATATTTCCCCCCTGCGTCTGTTATCTTATTTAAGGGCAATTTATTTGGAGTCAGAATTGAATTCAAATTGTGACTATTGCAGTAAGTAACTGTGGCCTGGGGAAGTCACTTAAGCTCTCTGGGTGTCAGTTTTCTCACTTGTGCAATGAGATTACTAATAAAAATTATGGCTGGGCAAGGTGGCTATGCCCATAATCTTAGTACTTTGGGAGACTGAGGAAGGTGGATTGCTTGAGCTCAGGAGTTTGAGACCAGCCTGGGCAACAGGGTAAAACCCCATCTCTACTAAAATACAAAAATTGGCTGGGTGTGGTAGTGCACGCCTTTGGTCTCAGCTACTTGGGAGGCTGAGGTGGAAGGATCACCTGACCCAGGGAAGTTGAAACTGTAGTGAAATGTGATCATGTTACTGCACTCCAACCTCGGTGACAGAGCTTGACTATATCTCAGAAAAAAAAAAAAAAATTACCTCACTGGATAGCATGGATTAAATAAACTAATATTTGCAAATTTCCTTGCACAGAGAGTATGCACTCAATAAATGGTAGATTAATCTCTAATAATTGTCTCCAGCTTTGTAAGTCTGCCAGACAGTTTTAATTATCCCTGTCTGGATAGATGAGTTTAAGTGACTTACCCAGGATTAAACAATTCATTAATGGCAGCACTAGTGCTTTTGATTCTAGAGCCCCACCCCAGCCCATCACCCCCAGTCAACTTTGTAGATTTTTATAGAATGAGATGCTGTGTCCAGCACAAGAAGAGAATTCTCCTTGGTGAAGGTAAGAGCCACAGGATGAGAAAGACCATGAGTGACCATGGGCTTTGGTACTGGAAACTCCTCAGGTTTTCCTAAGCAAAGGATAGCTGGACCAGATGTATCTGCAACAATCACATTTCCCTGGTGATCAAAGGTTACAGCTGAGGCAGTTATTTTGGAGGGAAAATAGAGGCTCAGCCCAAAGGTATCCACCTGGCTAACAAGCTGCATACTTGAGCTAAACACTTTCACCCTGGTGCTGCAGACTCCACTCCCCAGGGCCAGGGGGTGCTCCAGGACTGCAATGGCCCCGGTGAGCCAAGACACTGCCACCCCACGGGGATTGCACAGATGAGCTTGCAACCTTTCAGTTCTCCGAAGGACCCCTTCGGCGAAGTCGACGTCCAAGAGGTGCAGGGACCCTGCCTCCGCATCAGTTACCACAATCCCATTCTGAGGGGTGGTCTCCACACCCCACGGTAAGGAGAATTGGTCTCCAATGACAAGCTTGATCTGGCCAAAAAAGTCAAACACTTTGATGGAGCGATCTCCCGCGTCAGTGACAACCACATGGCAGTCGTTGGTGACGGTGACATCCACAGGGTACCTAATGTCTTGGGCAGCGTCCCCCTTCTCTCCAAACTGATGCGCGCATCCTCCCCCGGAGTCAAAAATCTTGACACGTCTCTTGCCGTCGTGCACCACCACGACCCGCCCCGTCTTGGGACAAAGCGCCAGTCCGGTGGGGTTGACCAGAGTCCCCCAGCCGCCGAAGGCGTGGTGGCAGGTGAGGGCTCCGGGGGCGCTGGGGGCGGCGCGGTGGGCGGCCGGGGACTGGCGAAGCGCCGAGCCCAGGAGCTCTATGAGATGCAGCACCGGCAGGCAGTCGCTGGTGTCGCAGCCCCGGCAGGCTCGCCTGCAGAATGGGCACTCGAGGGCCAGCGTGCGCGGGTGCGCCAGGGCGGCCACGCAGGCCAGGCAGACCACGTGGCCGCAGGACAGGTTGCGCGGGCGCCGCTGCTGCCGGTGGCCAAACCTCTCAAAGCACACCTTGCACTCGAGCAGGCTGATCTCCGCCTCGCGCATGAGCTCCTGCAGCTCCGGCCGGCTCCCCGAGGCTTCGGCCCCCATGGCGGGTCCTGCACACTCCCGCGGCGCCGCCCGGCCGTGCCCCAGCGACGCCCTCGGTCACGGTCACAGTCACGGTCACGGGGTCGGGCGTGCGCCCTGACGTCGAGCGCCGCGGGCCTCTGCACTGCGATCTGCTGCCCCTTGGTGGGCACGCGCGGCACTGTTTCCCGGGGGCCTGGTCGTGGACGTTTGCAAGACAAATCCACATGCGCGTTAAGACCTGTAATCGTCACAGCAGTCATGGATGGATTGGGTACACTTTCAGATGAGGAAACACACCTATTGAGGACAACCGGATTGCTCCCTGTGACTCCGCCTGTAGGTGGCAAAGCAAGAACTAGAGCCTGGTCTTCCCACCCGGGTGCTCAGCAGTGTCTCCAGTCTGCAGCGCTGGGTGCTGGGGCTGTCCAGGCATAAAACATGGTCCCTTAGCTCATGATGCTTGTGATCTGAACCGGAAAACCCCAACACGCGAGAGAAGATAAACTCCAAGGGAGGTAAGGCAGATGTGCATGTTTCTTTTGTGTCTTCCATCACACTGTTGTTAAGTCAATGCTGAATGAATACACACTTGTAAAATGAATTCGTGCATGAATGAAGGAATGTTATAGAACAAAAAAAAATCCACTAGGTGAATGAGTGTCGGATGAGGGAACCATGGCTGGAAGTATCTTGGAGTAATTAGTATGAAATAAGAAAGCTGTTAGTTAATAATAATTACCATAGAACTTTATCTATCTATATTTAGAAAATTGTGTTTTAGGTTTTGGGGTACATGTGAAGAACATATAAGATTGTTGCATACGTACCCACATGGCAGTGTAGTTTGCTGCCTTCCTCCCCATCACCTATAGCTGACATTTCTCCCCATGTTATCCCTCCCCAACTCCCCACCCCTCACTGTCCTTCACCTGGTTTCCCCCACCCACAGACCCTAGTGTGTGATGCTCCCCTCCCTGTGTCCATGTGTTCTCATTGTTCAACACCCGCCTATGAGTGAGAACATGTGGTGTTTGATTTTCTGTTCTTGTGTCAGTTTGCTGAGAATGATGGTTTCCAGGCTCATCCATGTCCCTACAAAGGACACACACTCATCGTTTTTTATGGCTGCATAGTATTCCATGGTATATATGTGCCACATTTTCCTTTTCCAGTCTATCATCGTTGGGCATTTGGGTTGGTTCCAAGTCTTTGCTATTGTAAACAGTGCTGCAAGGAACATTCATGTGCATGTGTCCTTATAATAGAATGATTTATAATCCTTTGGATATATACCCAGTAATGGGATTGCAGGGTTAAATAGAATTCCTATTTCTAGGTGCTTGAGGAATTGCCACACTGTCTTCCACAATGGTTGAACTAATTTACACTCCCACCAGCAGTGTAAAAGTGTTCCTATTTCTCCACATCTTCTCCAGCATCTGTTGTCTCCAGATTTTTTAGTGATCGAAATTCTAACTGGCGTGAGATGGTATCTCAATGTGGTTTTGATTTGCATTTCTCAAATAATCAGTGATGATGAGCATTTTTTCATATGTTTGTTGGCCTCATGTATGTCTTCTTTTGTAAAGTGTCTGTTCATATCCTTTGACCACTTTTGAATGGACTGGTTTGTTTTTTTCCTGTAAATCTGTTTTAGTTCTCTATAGATTCTGGGTATTAGCCCTTTGTCAGATGGGTAGATTGCAAAATTTTTTTCCCATTCTGTTGGTTGCCAGTGCACTCTGATGACTGTTTCTTTTGCTGTGCAGAAGCTCTGGAGTTTAATTAGATCTCTGTTGTCTATTCTGGCTTTTGTTACCAATGCTTTTGGTGTTTTAGTCATGAAGTCCTTGCCTGTGCCTATGTCCTGGATGGTTTTACATAGGTTTTCTTCGAGGGTTTTTATGGTGTTTGGTCTTATGTTTAAGTCTTTAGTCCATCTGGAGTTAATTTTAGTGTAAGGTGTCAGGAAGGGGTCTAGTTTCTGCTTTCTGCACATGGCTAGCCAGTTTTCCCAACACCATTTATTAAACAGGAAATTCTTTCCTCATTGCTTGTTTTTGTCAGGTTTGTCAAAGATCAGATGGTTGTAAATGTGTGGTGTTGCCTCCGAGGCCTCTGTTCTGTTCCATTGGTCTATATCTCTGTTTTGGTACCAGTACCATGCTATTATGATTACTGTAGGCTTGTAGTATAGTTTGAAGTCAGGCACTGTGATGCCTCCAGCTTTGTTCTTTTTGCTTAGAATTGACTTGGCTATGTGGGCTCTCTTTTGGTTCCATATGAAGTTTAAGGTGGTTTTTTTCCAGTTTTGTGAAGAAGGTCATTGGTAGCTTGATGAAGATAGCACTGAATCTATAAATTACTTTGGGCAGTATGGCCATTTTCACGATATTGATTCTTCCTAACCAGGAGCATGGAACGTTTCTCCATCTGTTTGTGTCCTCTCTGATTTCATTGAGCAGTGGTTTGTAGTTCTCCTTGAAGAGGTCCTTTACATTCTTTGTTAGTTGTATTCCTAGGTATTTTATTCTCTTTGTAGTAATTGTGAATGGCAGTTCATCCTTGATTTGGCTCTCTTTAAGTCTGTTATTGGTGTATAGGAATGCTTGTGATTTCTGCACATTGATTTTGTATCCTGACACTTTGCTGAAGTTGCTTATCAGTTTCAGGAGATTTTGGGCTGAGATGATCGGGTCTTCTAAATATACTATCATGTCATCTGCAAATAGAGACAATTTGACTTCCTCCTTTCCTAATTGAAGACGCTTTATTTCTTTTTCTTGCCTGATTGCTCTGCCTAGAAATTCCAATACTATATTGAATAGCAGTGGTGAGAGAGGGCATCCTTGTCTAGTGCCAGATTTCAAAGTCTGACTTTGTCACCCAGCCTGGAGTGCAGGCGCATGATCACAGCTCACTGCAGCCTCCATCTCCCAGGCTCAAGGCTCAAGCAATCCTCCCACTTCAGTAGCTGGGATTACAGGCATGCACCACCACACTAGGCTAATTTTTTTATTTGTTTGTAGAGAGGAGGTTTCACTGTGTTGCCTCGGCTGGTCTTGAACTTGTGAAAATTGTGAACAATCTTCCCTACCCCTTGAACTCCCAAAGTGTCACTGTGCCCAGCCGATAGAATTCATGTTATGCCTGCCCTGTTGTGTTAGGGTGGTGCAAATGTAATCACAGTGTTTGCCATTAAAAGTAATGGTTTTAATTACCATTTGCCATTAAAAGTAATGGCAAACATCATGATTACTTTTGCATCAACCTAATAAATAGTTTACATAGATTATCTTATTTAAACCTCATAGCAATCCTGTAAGAATATGTTATTTTTATCATCTTTTTTTCTGACAGAGTTCATAGAAGTCAAATATCTCGCCCAGGGCCACATGGCTAGGAAGTGGCTGGCCTGGAATTTGAAGCGAGGCAGTTTGACTTCAGAGTCCACACTGTCACCTATTTCAGTCATTTTCAAACTTCTTTGCACATGGTAAACATCTGGATCGCGCACAAAAAGTTTAATTGGCCCATGATGTGGTCTGGACAGCTGGGATTTATAAAAGCTTCCCAGGTGATTATAATGTACAGCCAACTTTGAGAACCACTGCATTACAGTAATTCCTTCAAATGACACTAAGTTCAGTTTTTCCAGTCTCTGTTGAGACCAAAAGCAAAGAGAATCTGCCATATGTTGGAAAATCTTCAAACAAGAGATAGCACACTCTGTGTGAAGAATCCATTGTGGTATTATAATCTCTTATTTTTCTTTTCTTTTCTTTTTTTTTTGAGATGGAGTCTCACTCTGTCACCAGGCTGGAGTGCAGTGGCATGACCTCAGCCTCCCAGGTTCAAACAATTCTTCAAAGTCAGCCTCCCTCCTGAGTAGCTGGGACTACAGACACATGCCACCGTGCCCAGCTAATTTTTGTAGTTTTAGTAGAGATGGGGTTTCACCATGTTGGCCAGAATGGGCTCTATCTGTTGACCTCGTGATCTGCCCACCTCGACCTCCCAAATTGCTGGGATTACAGGCCTGAGCCACCAAGCTTGGCCTTTTTTTTTTTTTGAGACAGAGTTTTACTCTCTTACCTAGGCTGGAGTGCAGTGGTGTGATCTCAGCTGACTGCAACCTCCACCTCCAGGGTTCAAGGGCTCCTGACGCCTCGGCCTCCTGAGTAGCTGGAATTACAGGCACCCACCACCATGCCTGGCTAAGTTTTATAGAAACGGGGTTTTGCCATGTTGGCCAAACTGGTCTCAAACTCCTGACCTCAGGTAATCCACCCATCTCTGCCTCCTCAAGTGCTAGGATGAGAGGCACGGGCCACCACGCTTTGCCCTAGTCTTTTGTTTTTAAGGAATTGCCCCCCAAATGTCTTATGTGAACATTGTGTTTAACAAAACCTTATATTACAGAATTTCTGTTCCTTTAGAGATCATAATCATGATCATGATTCACCTTCTGATGTGCTAGATTTCTGAGAAAACACAACATTTTGTCCCCTGTTAAGGCCCCTGGAGACAGCTTTAATGTAAGACAAGAAAGAAAATTTTCTCATAAAATGTTATTTGACTCAAAGATTGTGTACTGGGACACAATAACCAACTTAATACCCTAATTTCTGACTACATTTCCATCCCAAATAAATAACCAACTAAATTACATCATTTATGCAATCACACCATTGCACAATTGATTAATAACAGAAATATCTTGAATCTCACTCTAACATTTGGCATTTCCTATGACTGTCATTTCCTCCTCCAAGGCTGAGCCTCCATGGATTTCCTCTGTGCTTTTCTCTGATATTCCTTATATAGAGGGTCCTGGACTAGCATACCCATGTTCTCCTGCTTCCACCCTGAACAAGCCCTGAGAATTGTGGGGGCAAAGGGCTTGAAGAGCAGAACATGTGGTTTCCAAAGTGGTCAGTGGCTGAGCTATGAGCAAAGTACCATACTGTGGCGGAAGGAGAGTGGGGACCCAGCTCAGGATGGTCCTGAGAAGACAGCACATGGGGAGCACGGGGAAAAGGGAATCAGTGCTTAGGCAAGTGGGCATCTGCTTGTATAGGTGGGGTAAATGTACCAGACACATGCAGCTTAGAAGGAATCCCAGAGCAAGTTGAAAGATCCAATTACACCTCAGACTACCTGACAATGATGTAAGAGAAAGGAAGAGGACCAAGTCACATAGCATGGGCTTTGCTTCCAGCCTTGCCCTCCTCCCAGGGGCATCTCTGACCACCATGCTAATTTTCAAGCTCATGCCCCATGTTCTTGGCATCTCAGGGGTGAAGGCTGTGGTGTTAAGAGGAAGAATGGCTCTGTTTTGAACTTTTTGAGTGAGACCATACGAAAATAAGCTGGAGATGTATGTTTGGAAATGGGGAATCTAGAGATTTGAGTGCATCTCATGTTCAATGCAATTAAGTGTTCCTCAAGGTACCACCCTTGGTCTTTTTCTCTTAGCTTCCTACCTGTTCCCCTGAGCAATGTCATCTTCACTTCCTCATGGTTTAAATGATCACTTAGAAGCTGACAGCTCCCTGCCTGTACCCCGAACACAGCCATACCATGCTATGTACTAAAGCTGAATGTTCAGTCCCTACCCCTACAACTTGTGGTGCCTGAGAACAGGACTATCTTCAATAATCAATAAACCTTTATCTGCTAGCACACCCAATAGTACTTAGATTGCTGAATGAATGCTGACTCTAATAGCAGGAGAAAGATTAAATAATAATGGTGCTGCCACATGACATTATACAGCTATGCAAAAATCTTGCTTTTGAAAAATAGTGACACTGTTACCAGTAGAGGGTCTTGACTATAAGTTGTCCAGGTTCTTGGCTTTTTGAACAAAAAATTGGACAAAACTCACAGCAAAGCAGAGAAAGAATAAAGCAACAAAAGCAGAGATGTATTGAAAATGAAAGTGCACTCCACAGGGTGGGAGCTGGCTGAGCAGTGGTTCAAGGGCCCTGGTTACAGAATCTTCTGGGGTGCAAATACCTACTAGAGGTTTCCCATTGGCCACTTGGTATTCACCCATGCAAATAAAGTAGTGGCCTGCAATCAGTCTGATTGGTTGCTTTCTGCAACCAATCAGAGGCTGAAGTGAATTTACACAAGTTACGCTGCTCTGATTGGTTGCAGATGTTTCTGCCACCTGAAAAGGCTGGGGGCAGTGAGGAGGAAGGGGGAGGGGAGTTACAAAGGGAGTAGGCTCTGGTCCTTTTGTTACTTAGGCATGGAAAGTTGAGGTTTTCCCTTCAATTTAGTTCTAGGAAGTCAGCACGAATCAGCCTTAGGTTCCCTGCCTCTAGACCTGATTCTCCTGCCTCAACATGGGGAAGCGCTAATGAAATAGAAAGGAAGGTAGTGGAGATACAATACTGAATCGTAATATTATCACAGCCTTGTGAAAACATACACCTGTATGAGCAGATGAAAAAGATGAGAAGAAAATACATCACCATCATAGCAGTAATTATCTCTAGTGGTAGGATTTGATTGCTTTTGTTTTTCTTTTTAGACTTCCCAACCTTTCAGTGCATAAAGGATTGTTTGTCTTATTTAAATATAAATAATATTTTATGGTATATTTCATTTCTAAATATCTGCCTTGATTATCCTCCTTCTATTTGTTGTTGAGCGTTAACACCAAATTTCTATTAATACCCACTGTTTAGGAATAACAGATTTTCAGACATATTTTCAGCTCACAAATTATAGCTACACATATTTAATAAATCTGGGACTATTTTCTGCAAATCAGAATGACTATGCTTAAGGCACATACATAGAATTATATCCTATTCCCATTAACTCAGCCACCAGTAAATTTGTCATATAATGCTTTGTAAGGCAAAAAGCACATTGCATAAGAAGTGATTGGGAAGTCAGAACTGTAGGGATTAAAGATAATTTTGATTTTTTTAAAAGCACTCAGTAGAAATCTTCCTCTGAAAGACCTTTCAGAAAGAGTAGGTATAGGTTGAGCAGCACTTTGGGAGGCTGAGGCAAGAGGATCAGTTGAGGCCAGGAGTTTGAGACCATCCTGGGCAACATAGCGGGACCTCATCTCTACTAAAAATAAAAAAAAATAGCCGGGCGTGGTGGCACATGCCTGTAGTCCCGTCTACTCAGGAGGCTGAGGCAGAAGGATTGCTTAAGCCTGGGAGATGGAGGCTGCAGTAAGCTATAATCACAGTACCGTACTCCAGCCTGGGTGACAGAATGAGACCCTGTCTCAAAATAAAAAATAAAAATAAGGAGTAGGTGCGACATAAACATATACACGTATGCATAAACACACATTAAAATTGCTCCCTTGTATTAAAATAAAACAATGACAAGTATGTACTGCAGTTGTGACTGGGTAAATTACTTGAACTAATACCTCCATGGGTTAGGTTTCTATTTGTCATTTCATTCTACCAATGAATCCTATCAGCTTGGAGCTCTCTCATAGGTATATCTTTCAGGCCACTTTCTGTCATTCCTATACCATTCTTTAAGGAGCCAAATCTCTGACTTGCCTGTGATAGCCATTAAAGCTTTGGTTGCATTTCTTTGTATTTTTCTTTCCACATTTACCCAAATAAACTGATTATGACATACCTGTCTTACTTCATCCTGTCTGCTATTGATAACATTGTCTACACTACAGCATTCATGCCTGCTTCATAGGCAGGGCAAGGTATTTATAAACAACTGTGTGCAGGGCACAGAGGCTCAGATAATCTGTTACTTAAAAAACAAAAGTAAACAAGAAGCATTTTTAGAAAGTCCTGAAAATCAATTGCTCTAAAATAATTTGTATGTGGTATATCTTCCATCTTGAGACTTTAAGAAGTCAGTATTCCCCAATGAAGACACATATTCCATAAAAGATTAACTACATAAGGATATCTCATTTGATTATTTAAGATTCTCTGGGCACAAGTGTAAGAGAAGACTCTATCCCATGGACACAGGGTGTTCCTCCCCACCCTGGGTGGCTGGGCTTGAGGAAAGATGAAAATGTACCCAGAACACAGGTGGCCTCTCTGGTTCTCATCTCTGTCTGCAGATCAGCATTCTGTTTCTCAGATCCACGTGGTGGAATGTGGTTGCCCCACAACTCCCAGGCGCACACATTACAGATTCCCCAGTCAGCAGTCAACTTGCCTTTTTAGTCCCAAGTCCAAAAGTCTATGAAGAGTGCCAGTGAAATGGCTCACCCCTGTAATCCCAGCACTTGGGTGGCCAAGGCAGGAGGACTGCTTGAGGCCAGGAGTTCGACATCAGCCTGGGAACAAAGTGAGACTCTGTCTGTATAAAAAAATAAAGTCAAAAGTCTCTGGAGACAACTGTGTTGGTCCAACTCGGGTCAGTTGTCCATTCAACTGGTGACACCGGCAGAGTTGGGGAGTCATGGCTTCTGGAAGCCCACACTACAGACTGGGTGCAGGTCCGAGAAGCAAGAATCATTGTGAGCAAGGAGTTGCTTCAAATTAATAGCCTTAAAAATCTATTAGGCTATTATCTATTATGGCAGAGAGCTTCTAGGGTGGAAGCCAAGGGAAACAAGAGAGGTTGACAAGACATATCTCTAGAGAGAGCACCACAGCTTTCACCAATGTTGAAGGGGTACCCAAACCTCCCCATTAACAAGCTTTAAGCCAGCACATGTGCATGCGTGCACACACACACAGGTAACTCATTTTTTATAATACACAACCATCCTATTCACATGAGCTAAGCAATCTAAACCATTTAGCTGTTGGGTAATACAGAGTTATAGAGGGCTGTCTGATTTAACAAAATGTGATTGTTAATGAAAAACTGGGAAATTCTGAATCTAAACTTTCATAATAAACAGTCATGAATCCAGCTGTAAGTACATTATACTTTATAAGACCTGATCATTTTCAGATTAAATTATAAGAAACAACAACTGCCAAACTCAGAAAAAAACTTAAAGAAAAATTTATTCTTAGAATTTGAGAATGTTTTGTTCCATATAGATTGTTTAATTAAAATTTGTTTCTTGATTGTGGTACAGGTTGTTTAATTAAAATCTGTCTCTTGATTCTGTTATATATGGAGAAACCATGTGAAAAGGGATGCTAGGATCTGAGTAAAAGACAGGGTTTTATAGTAAAAGCTAATCTTTTATATAACTCTTGGGACCACCTTGAACCCTAAGGAAGTGTTATCTTTCTTCAACAATTCTAAATTTCATGAAGAATGTCAGTTTTTCTATATGTATTATATTTAACATGCATTGCATTAATGTTTTTTTAAATTGTACAGGTAACACATGCTGATTGGTAAAAAAGCTTGCAATCTTTAGGACACACAGCTATAATCTTTCACATCATAATCAACTCACCAAATGAGCTACTTTAATTTACATCTTTTTCTTCTGAAAAGTTGTATGCTATTATTAGTAAAAATCTATCATATGATTTATAAACAATTAAAAAAATGTATCCATCACATTTTCAGGCCTTAGCATAATTTTCAATTCCTCAAAAACACGTCCATGTGATTTAATTTTATTTATGTCTCATTTACTTTTCTGTAAGTAGATATAACTTTTCAAAAAGATAGTCAATTCCCCAACTTTTATGTCGCTCTTCAAAAGCATCAACCTTCTCAAGACAATGTATATTGCATATTTTACCTGAAACAAGAAAGAGTAACACGTTAAAATACTATGAAGAATGACATCAGAGGTTCTTTTAAAGATACTTCAAATTGGCCGCACTTGTAATCCCAACACTTTGGGAGGCTGAGGTGGGTGGATCACTTGAAGTCAGGAGTTCATGACCAGCCTGGCCAAGATGGTGAAATCCTGTCTCTACTAAAAATACAAAGTTAGCCAGGTGTGGTGGTGCATGCCTGTAATCCCAGCTACTTAGGAGGCTGAGGCAGGTGAAATGCTTGAACCCAGGAGGAAGAGGTTGCAGTGAGCCAAGATTGCACCATTGCACCCTAACCTGGGCAAAAAGAGAGAAACTCCATCTCAAAACAAACAAAACCTTCAAATTATTTAAAAAACAGCATATACTAAAGATTTTTCGCTTCTTTTTAATCAAAACAAAGGAATGCTAAGGGCAAATTTCCTGAACTCTAAATTGTTATTATAACTTTTAACTCCCAAGGGTAAAAATGAATACCCCACTGGGTGTGGTAGCTCATGCCTCTAATCCCAGAAATTTGGAAAGCCAAGGCAAGAGGATCACTTGAGCCCAGGAGTTTGAGACCAGCCTGGGCAACGTGGTGAAACCTCATCTCTACAAAAAAAAAAAAAATACAAAAATTAGCTAGGCATTGTGGTGCATGACTCTGGTTCCAGCTGCTTGGGAGGCTGAGGTGGGAGGATCACTTGTGGCCAGGGAGGTTGAGGCTGCAGTGAGCTGTGATTGTACCTCTGCACTCCAGCCTGGGTGACAGAGCAAGATCCTATCTCAAAAATAAATAAATAAATATAAACATACCATCTCTCTAGAAAAGTTTCAAATGTCCATAACATAAAGCATATGGCATATGCATATATGGTATATATATATGGCATATTTACAGAGATTAGTTCCTTTTCTAAGAAAAAAAATTTTCAATAAAATATTGAAATTTTTATTCTAAATTTCTATTGATCTCTATCTTTTAAATTTTATATACATACTCTATTTTAAATTTTCTATTGACCTCTTTTAAATTTTATATTGATCTCTTAAATTTTATATACATACTCTAGATACTAATAAATAATACACTAATTGTTCACAACAGTTTTTTTTTGTTTAGATGGAGTCTCATTCTGTCACCCAGGCTAGAGTGTACTGAAATGATTTTGGCTCATTGCAATCTATGCCTCCCAGGTTCGAGCAATTTTCATGCCTCAGCCTCCTAAGTGATTGGGACTACAGGTGCATGCCATCACACAAGCCTAATTTTTGTATTTATGGTAGAGATGGGATTTTGCCATGTTGGCCAGGCTGGTCTTGAACTCCTGGCCTCAGGTGATCTGCCCACCTTGGCCTCCCAAAGTGCTGGAATTACAGGCATGAGCCACCCAGCCCGGCCCAAAAGAGTTAACTTGACTTTATTTAAAAACTTAGAGCGTAAGTCCGCAAACTTACCAAACAACCTTTCAATTTCAGCTTGTGGGACATAAAATGGTGGACCTAGGTAAAAGAGAAATACATTCTCAGTTTATTTCTAGTGACCTGGGGGTACTTGTTCTATATACAACTTCATTATCCAAATAGGTAATGATATGGCATGTTCTTATAATTCTTCTTTTACAAATCTCATACCAAAGAAATAAACTGGCTTACTGAGAGGAGGGCAATGTTACACACCATCACAACCATCTTCAGCTTAGATGAGACAGCTAAGCCAGTCAAGGGACTTAAGCTCATTGAAATCAGAGTGGAGTCCATCAGCAGATTGCTTTGGGGTTTCAATCATGTTCCGACATACTGATTTTCTACCAACTCCTGCACTCACCTACATTTTATACACCCCTCCTGCTCTGCTGCAGGATATAGACTATAAGGAAGCTGAGCTTCCACCACTTCTAAGAGCAGTATTCTCAGCCTCCACCTCCAGACAGGGCCTGTTGTGTTTTCTTCCCTAAGGCTCTTCATTAGGCCTCCTATCCATGAATGGAATTTAAATCAGATTAGCAGAGCTAACTTCTGCCTCTATTAATTTCTATTTCCCTTTGATTATCTCAGATTTAATTAGGGATGCTATCTCATCTTTTAATGAGTTTTTAAGACCCCAATTTATTCAAACAGAAACAAAATACTGGCCAGACGCAGTGGTTCACACCTGGAATCCTAGCACTTTGGGAGGATGAGGAGGGCGGATCACCTGAGGTCAACAGTGTGAGACCAGCCTGCCCAACATGGCGAAACGCCATCTCTACTAAAAATATAAAAATTAGCCGGGTGTGATGGCACAGGCCTGTAATCCCAGCTACCTGGGAGGCTGAGGCAGGAGAATCACTTGAACCCGGGAGGCAGATGTTACAGTGAGCTGAGATCACACCACTGTACTCCAGCCTGGGCCCCAGAGTGAGACTGTATCTCAAAAACAAAACAAAACCAAAAACCAAAAATACTAACATATGTAAATATTTACAAACAGGCATGTAAAAAACTCAGTGAAAAATCAAAAAGGAGATTCTTACAAATTACATCTGTGTATTTCTCCCTTTACAAGTCCAGCCATGACAAAAGTTAAGTTTCAATGTTCGAATGCATTAAAATCAGTCCAGAGGAAAACATATGCTCGACAGATTCAAAACAAATAGTTATAAAAGAATGCAATAGACCAGGCGTGGTGGCTCATGCCTATAAATCCCAGCACTTTTGGAGGTTGAGGCGGGTGGATCGCCTGAGCTCAGGAGTTTGCGACCAGCCTGGGCAACACAGTGAAACCCCGTTTCTACTAAAATACAAAAAAAAAATTAGCTGAGTGTAGCAGCATGCGCCTGTGATCCCAGCTACTCGGAGGCTGAGGCAGGAGAACTGCTTGAGCCTGACAGGCAGAGGTTGCAAAGAGCCGAGATCGCGCCCTTGTTTTCCAGCCTGGGTGACAGAGTGAGACTCTGTCTCAAAAACAAAACAAAACAAGAATGCAATAGATAGATTATAAAACTTCATAAATTAAAAAAGGGCAATAATTTAGAGCTTTTCCTGCACAACTCCTACCTGCCCATGTCCACTTCTCACCCTGTGCTCCTATGAGGATGTGTTGTGTACGTGAAGGCACCTGCCCAACACGTCACTACCCATGTGGGTGATATGGATATGCAATATCCAACCACATTCCTCCTTCCTCACAATATGACTCATGGGATTTTTCTTCTGTATCAGTATTATCCATTTCCTCCCTCTTCTATAGTCTGAGTTGTGAATGGTAAACAAAATGGGAAAGGAATACAAGAAAATCATGTACAACATAGGAAAAGAAAAAAATGCTTATTCCCATTAGCCAAAAATGGAATATCTTCCTATATATATGCAGTATGCTTCCTGTGAGATAAATTAGGGGAAAATATGTCTTATCTATGTCATAGAATTGATATTAAGAAACTAGGCAACTGGTAAAAGAAAAAAGAAACACCCAACAACTTTACCTGGATGTTTAGTTGGATCATAAGAAAGAACACACATGAGATACTGAAACTTCTTTCCGAGGAGGGATGACATTATATCTGCATAGCTAAAAAGAACACAAGAAGGTATGTTACATTTCTCTACACAGACAAAGCTGGAGGGGACAAAAGGCAGGGAAGGAAGCCAGAAGTTGCTTTGACTGACATTACTGAGTTTAACTCTCCTAATAATCACAAGAGGTTAATCTTCATTTTAAAAGTGAGAAATGGGTTTAGCAAATTATGGCCCTTGCCTAAGCTGGATATTGGTCCAGAAGGGAATCAAATCGAGGCCTGCTTCCACCAGAGTTTATCAGAGCAGAAGACATCACATAAGGATGGGCAGAGGCTCCTTCTGGCCTGATGTGGTACTCGAGGACCTGCTGACCTTGAATGCCTGTGTGCTCCAGGGCAGTGATTTCTAGAACAGGCTGGGTGTCAGAATCACCGGGGTGCTTGTTGAAAGAAAAGATGCGGTCGGTTTGCTGTGGGGCCTGGGATGCTGCAATTTAACAAATATCCTCGGCGACTGGGACCTCTCCAGTGGCCTTATATTAGAGAAAACACCATTCTTTTCCTCTGTTTAATTAGAGAGAAATGAAAATAACAAGCAGGCCAAAAAAAAAAAAAATGTGGCATGAAATTAAAGATCTGCAAGTGTGGCATGACCCATGAGTACAATGAAACTGTCCTTTGAGTAGAAGCCTCAGGGAGCCAGTTCTGATTGGATCAGAGTGGAAAGCTGATGCTAATGGGACCCATCAACAGACTAAGGAGAAGTCAGGGCCAGACCAGGTACAGACAGCGAGTTGACCAATCAGATGACTCACCTGGAAATTGAATTAAGAGACCAAAGAGGAAGTGCTAATTAGCTGTGGTCCTACTGAAAGCTAGAGTGTTGTACGGCAATTGGAGCAAGGAGGCTGAGGGCTGAAGGCAAGTCAGCTAGGTGGAAATAGAAATGGAGGAAGCAGGGGGATAAGGAGAGGACAGGAGAAGCAGGCAGGGAAGTAGAGATGCCATGAGAGACAGGCCAGGGACAAAGATGGATACTCTTCCCCACTCTGAGGAAGGAGCCCAGGCTCCTGGCACTCCAGTTTCTACAGGGCCTGGCTAGACTGTGATCTCTGTCTAGAGGTTTGTGAGTAGCTGGCGAGGCTAATGTGGAGATTAGGAGTGTGGACTCTGTGAGATGCCCAAGCTCAAACCCCAGCCCTTCTGACTGGCTATGTAAGCTTGACAAAATTCTTAACCTATCCGTGCCTCAGTTTCCTCACCTATAAAATGAGGATATGACTAGTAGCCACCTCACAGTTTGTGAGAATTCGACAGTGGATCACCCTTCCCTGTAGGTGAAAGAACCAGGCCAAAGCAAACTTTTGAACAAAAACTGTTACTTCTTAACTTTCTGATTCTTCTTTTTCGGAAGAAACTTGCTGTCCCCAGGAAGGCCACGTCAGACTGGTTTGGCAGGGCTTCCTGGGACTGAAAGACTTCATTCCTCTTAGAATGTGAACTTTTTCTCTCTCAACCAGTCTCAAAAAATCCAGAAAAATGAGGTGTGCCCTACTGGTTTACATTAGGCAAGAACTCTAGAGTCACAGCAGAAAATATATTAGTACTTGACAATGTGCAATCTAAGCAGAAGACAACCAGTCCTAACGAGAGCACCAGGATGATGTGCTAACGTAGTAAATACTGCGTACCAGCACGTAGATAAAGAACTAAGATGCTAAGTACCAGCACATACGTAAAATACTAAGATACGGCCGTGCGCGGCGGCTCAGGCCTAGAATCTCAGCACTTTGGGAGGCTGAGGGGGGCAGATCACCTGAAGTTGGGAGTTCGAAACCAGCCTGACCAACATGGAGAAACCATATCTCTACTAAAAATACAAAATTAGCCAGGCATGGTGGCGTATGCCTGTAATCCCAGCTATTCAGAAGGCTGAGTCAGGAGAATTGCTTGAACCTGGGAGGTAGAATTTGCGGTGGGATGAGATTGCGCCATTCCACTCCAGCCTGGGCAAGAAGAGTGAAACTCTGTCTCAAGAAAAACCCTAAGATACTACCAGTACATAGTAAAGTAATATCGCCCTTGCTCAGAGTGCAGTTTACGTCTTCATTGACAGCTAGTGCTCGACTTACGACCACGGTCGGAACGCGGACCGGTCGTAACACAATCTGGTCGTAAGTTGAGTAGGCTATATGTACAGTTGAAATGGTGCACGTGGAGATGGTAGTGCTGCCGGAAGCTGGTCCGCACTGTCGTACGCCCAGCTGGGCAAAGTTTGCACTACCAGACGCGGAGCAGTCGTGGCTAGCGATTGTGGTCGTAAAGTTGAATGGTCATAAGTTGCATAGACGGTAAGTCGATCAATACCTGTATTCAAAAAACATTTATTAAGCTCTTACTAGGTGCTAAATATATATGCCAGACACTGGGGAAATAACTGACCTCAGGTGATCCACCCGCCTCAGCCTCCCAAAGTGCTGGGTCTGCTCTTGGTCTGCACTTAGTGACTTTCAGTTTGCTTCCCACTGCTTGGTGGATTTTACCATGCCAACCAGAGCCTGTAGAAAGACTAACCTCTGAGGAGTGGATGAACATCTTTAGGGAGTGGGAAACATCTACAAATTTAGACATTAACAGATGGGGTTTCGTATACAAATGTGTCTTATGGAGACAGAGGTCTCCGTGATATTTTGAGTTGTGAAAGGACACTGATGTCACATGGAAAATGCAAAGCACACACTGGACACGTGATGAGGATGTTTGGGAGAAATAACAGCGCTGGAAATATAAAGATTGTCAGAGCAAATGCCATGTATAATAATTCAGTTATTTTCCCCATCTCTGGCATAGCATATATTTAGAGCATTGCAGGGACTTAGTAAATATCTGTTGAATAGCTGAATGAAAGTAACAGAATTGATCATTAAAGATTTGATTTTTCTCTCATAAAATGTTTTTTTTCTTTCTGGTAGGACAAATATTGACAAATTTTGCGTAAGAGGAGAGCAAAAGGTCAAGGATGGTGGTTCCTTGGGGAATCATGACTTTTCGTTTTAGGCATGGGGGGAGGACGGGAGTTCCAGAAAAGAGATAAAGGAGGGGCGGTGACAAACAGGGGGAAACAGGAGCATAATATTTAAGATGTGGCATGGTCTAATTTAAAAAGATTACGTGTGGCAACAAGCCTTACTGATGAAATAATTTTTAAAAATAAAAATCTTATTTCACTGATGTGAAGCCTAACCCTTTTTTTTTTTTTTTTTTTTTCAAGACAGAGTCTTGGTCTGTCGCCCAGGCTGGAGTCCAGTGGCATAATCTTTGCTCACAGCAACCTCCACCTCTCAGATTCAAGCGATTCTCCTGCCTCAGCCTCCCGAGTAGCTGGAACTACAGGCGTGTGCCACCATGCCAGGCTAATTTTTGTATTTTTATAGAGACTTGGCTTCATTATGTTAGCCAGCCTGGTTTCGAACTGCTAACCTCATAATCCACCCACTTCGGCCTCCCAAAGTGCTAGGATTACAGCCATGAGCCACCAAGCCCAGTCTCCTTTTTGGCCAAGGAGTCTGTTCCATACAACTAAATAATTCAATATTTACATGCTATATCCAAGTAACTATATAAATGACATTATTTGAATTGGAAAAGTATACAGATGTGGTCACATTCTACTCAGTATGCTTCTTCATATTTTATTTTCTAAAAAGACTGGGTATAACAAGAATGGTCATCAAAAACATCAATAACAAATGCTTCAATAATAACAGCTCTTATTTATACAGTTCTTTAGAGATGACAAGATACTTCCCACATATTTCATTTCTTTCAATGCTCACAACAACCCTTTGAGGTAGTCTAACAAAGGAATCATGAGTGTGGACTTTATTTTATTTCATTTTTTTGAGATGGAGTGTCACTCTTGTTGTCCAGGCTGGAGTACAGTGGCACAATCTTGGCTCATTACAACCACTGCCTCCTGGGTTCAAGTGATTCTCCTGCCTCAGCCTCCTGAGTGGCTGGGATTACAGGCTACCACACCAGGCTAATTTTTGTATTTTTAGTAGAGATGGGGTTTCACCGCGTTGGCCAAGCTGGTCTCGAACTCCTGACCTCAGGTAATCCGCCTGCCTCAGCCTCCCAAAGTGCTGGGATTATAGGCGTTAGCCATCACTCCCAGCCACAGGTGTGGACTTTAAAGCCAAACACTCTGGTTTTGAATCTCAACTCTGTCACATACCAGCTAACTTTGGACAAGTAACTTAACCTCTTTGTTCTCAGTTTCCTCATCTGTATAATGGAATGATAGCTTATACTTCACAGAATTAAATATTAAACCACATAAACTATTTTGCGCTTTTTTTTTCCTTTTTAAATATTTTAGAGACAAGGTCCTGCTCTGTCATTCAGGTTTGAGTGCAGTGGTATGATCATAGCTCACCGCAGCTTTGAACTTCTGGGCTCATGCTCCTGCCTCAGCCTCCCAAGTAGCTGGGACTGCAAGCACGTATCACCACAGTCGGCTAAGTTTAAAAATATTTTGTAGAGGTGGCATCTTGCTTTGTTGCCCAGACTGGTCTCAAACTCCTGGGCTCAAGTAATCCTCCTGCCTTGGCCTCCCGAAGTGCTGAGATTACATGTATGAGCCACCACACCCAGCCTACATAAAGTATTTTGAACAATACCTGGCATAGGCAAGTGACCAGTAAGTATTACCTGGTTCTATCAGCGGCGGTGGTGAGGACTGTGTTAGTATCACAGAAATACTCCCATTTTGCAGGACTAAACCAAAGCTTAGAGAAGCTGAATACTTGGACCAAGGCCACACAGCTTGAAAGTGATAGAGCCAGCCAGGTGCCGTGGCTCACCCTTGTAATCCCAGCACTTTGGGAGGCCAAGGCGGCAGATCATGAGGTCAGGAGTTCAAGACCAGACTGGCCAACATGGTGAAACCCCATGGTGAAACTAAAAAATACAAAAATTAGCTGGGTATGGTGGCTGGTGCCTGTAATCCCAGCTACTT
>NW_016107336.1:5017412-5018750 GCF_001604975.1 Cebus imitator
AAAAAAAAAAAAAAAAAGAAAGAAAAAGAAAAAGAAAGTGATAAAGCCACAAGCCTTATAGCCTTATTCCGAGGTCTCTACAGCCAAATCCTATACTTTTTAAACAAAGCTGTTTTGGATTTAGGTTTTTATGAATTCCAAATATAATAAGGTATTTCAAACTCATAAAAGTCTAGCTGATTTTCTAGAACCCAGAAAAAGTATAATATACTAAAAACTTAAGAAGGCTAAAAAAAAAAAGAAAAAGAAAAATTACTTACCATTTGCGATCACCTGGATTAATGGCAACTAATGCTCCTCTATCCCAAATCCTGTCAAATTTGCCAATATTTGTCCTGCCAGAAAGAGAAAAAACATCTTATGGGAGTAAAATCAAATCTTTGACAAGATGAACAACGCCCCCCATGGCACATGCTGGTACTTCACCAATTGTCACGTTACTAGGATCTCAGGTCTGCTTTTCCTCATAAAGTCCTTATGTGTGGACCTGGGTGTGGAGAGCTATCCCTCCCATCATGGTTTTAGGAGACTGTGGCAGCAGCCTCCTCATCCTGTTACGATGTGGGGCCATGAAGAAGGAACAAAGGACAGTGTGTGACAACTCTGCTCCCAGCCTCTGGCCCCCGTATCAGGGACTTTCAGGAGATGAGCTCTCACCTCCTTACACCACTTGAAATTCATTTCTATTATAGGCTCACGTGCAAGGTAGAAGACACTGTTTCACTCACCTTTCTTTTTCCCTAGCTGCCTCAGTTTCCCATAGTTTGGGATCTAACCAAAGACAAAACACATTAAAGTGTACAGACAAGTGTGTAATAAAAATACCTGCGGAACAGATATTCAAAAAAAAAAATGCTTTGTGGATGTTACACAAGTGGAGGAGAGTGATAAAGAGACCCCCACTCCCATGCCTGCACTGCCTAGCAAGCATTCAAGTTTTTTAAGGTGCAGATGTAGTATTCATTCCTACCTGGGAAGATCAAAAATGCTGCAACAGTACAGTGAAATGTTCCCCGAAGAACTCTGTAACAAAATAATGAAAAAAAAATTTTTTTCACTTACTTAGTGCTTACTTGAATAGTCAAGGAAAGAGGGCCCAAGCAAAGCAAAGGTGCTAGAGAAAGAATGTGTTAATTAAACATAATGAAAGTAAATAATTTTACTGCACTTTATTGACATCTTATTTTTTTCTTTTAAAACATGCGTGGGGTTCCTTTGGGCCAACTCAGAGGAAAATAATAGAGGACAACCTTGAAGATCAATTGGCTGTTATTCACTTCGGAGCTTGCTATAAAATTCTAGTAATGTTTCCTTCAGCGGAGTGATTTTTTTTTTTTT
>NW_016107336.1:5019095-5035236 GCF_001604975.1 Cebus imitator
AATGTGCAATCATGCTGATTCTTCCATTTTCACTCATTCATTCAGCCAGTGAACATTTATTTGCCAAGCACCTAGTAGAAAAGACACCTATCCTGGGTTCTAGAGGGTAGATTTGAATTCGACACAGTCTCTGACCACAGTGAGGACAGACTAGAGCAGAGAAGTATGGGCACAGAGAAACATTACAGTCCAGAATGGCCTGTTGTGTTATGGTTCTGTGCCGGTGAACTATGTGAACACAGGAGGCAGAGCAGGGCCCTATCCTGAAGCATCAGGAAGACCGTGTACCCAGGCCCTGCCTGATTGCAGCTCTATCTGTCACCATGCTTCAGGAAGCACCGCCAGGCTAGGCAGGTAACTCCCATCTCTTCCCTTAGTACTCTGTGTCTTTACACTTAGCTCCATGCATTACAAATAGCTTAGTCTCTGTTTCTCTTCTGTCCTTAACCAAGACATATATATATTTTTTGGTGGGGGGCTGTGTTATCTTTTCAACATCGTAGGCAGAGTCTGGCACATGTTAAAATACATGTTAACAAAAATAGGAAAAAAACTAAAAACTTGAGTACAGATAGGCTTTGACCTCAGCTTTTATATACATATGTCTATATCTATTTAGGTAGTTATCACCTGTATTTTTAAGCCCTTGCTCCTTATACTATATAATGCCTAGGGTGAATCTTTGTGCTAAATAGAAACCATCAGACACATATATGGTATCCATACAATACTCAGGCTGAGAAAAATTTTTGTGGGGCTATGGATACAATTATTTACCCAAACAAAAACAAACCTTAAATACTTTGGCTCCAGGAATTTCGGTGATTGGTTCTTCTGAATAAGAAAGATTCTGCTCTGTAAAAAATTCTCGTATCCCAAGTTCACTGATTTCCACACCAATTACACTGTGTCCCCGGTCTGCAAACCTGCATAAAATGATACATTTATACTTAAATTATGTGTTCAAATGACTAAACAAAGGGTTATATTATAGTAAGCATATATTTTCTTTAATTTAAAGGCATTTATATGAATTCAAGTTCACAGGATTTCAAAGAACATGCAGGAAAGCAGATCTATATTATTTTCAAACCTTATAAAAATTCTGAAAAACTGACTTATATGACCTCAGGAAACAATAAAAATTTGGAAAATTATATATGTCTTATTTTTTATATATGCAACAGTTGGAATGTAATGATAGATATATAATTTAAAATACTGATTTAATACAAATTGATTTGACTAGAGGAAATGCTTTTCAGTTTCTCTAAATCAGTACTGTCCATTAAAAAATTTTCTGCAGTGATGAAAATGTCTGCATCTGTGCTGTCCAATAAAACAGACATTAATCACGTTGGCTCCTTGTGATTGAGGAACTGAATTTTAAATTTTATTTAGTTTACATTTAAATAGCCACATGTGGCTAATAGCTACTGTATTGAAGTGAATAGGTCTAGAATACTAGCATTCATTTCTATACTAATCTTGTAGTTTCCATTTGCTTAAAATAAACACTATCCAAAAATTTGTATATTTTTTTATATACAAATAGTTCTTTTTTTTTTTTTTTTGAGACAGAGTCTCGCTCTGTTGCCCAGGCTAGAGTGCAATGGCACAATCTTGGCCCACTGCAACCTCCATCTCCTGGGTTCAAGCGATTCTCCTGCCGTGGCTTCTCAAGTAGCTGGAATTATAGGTGCCTGGATTACACTCAGCTGATTTTTGTATTTTTAGTAAAGACAGGGTTTCACCAGGCTGGCCAGGCTGGTCTCGAAATCCTGGCCTCAGGCAATCTGCCTGCCTTGGCCGCCCAAAGTGCTAAAGTGCTGGGATTACAGGTATGAGCCACTGCACCCAGCCTTTTCCTGGTAATTTTGAGAAAAAGCTTTTCCTCAAAAAAAAAATTTTTTTTTTTTTGAGACAGAGTCTTACTCTGTCACCCAGGCTAGAGTGCAGTGGCACAATCTCAGCTCATTGCAACCTCCACCTCTTGGGTTCAATTCTCCTGCCTCAGCCTCCCGAGTAGCTGGGTTTACAGGTGTGCCCCACCACACCTGGCTAAATTTTGTATTTTTAATAGAGATGGGGTTTCACCATGTTGGTCAGGCTGGTCTCGAACTCCTGATCTCAAGTGATCTACCTGCCTCAACCTCCCAAAGTGCTGGTATTATAATCCTGGTAAGTTTTATAATGAACAGAATTCAGTTTCAGGATCTTGGACTCAAGAAAAAACATTACCAGTAGCACAAGTACCTAGGCACAGTTATGCTTTTAAGTCCAGTGACATAAAAACATAGTTCTGCTATAATGCAACATGTGCCTTTCTGAAATCACTGCACTTTGCTAAATCATGCAATAAAAATCACCATGCTGGTGGGGAAAGTGAGGGCACAGCATTTAAAACCTTTGTTAGTGCCACATTAAAAAAAACAAAACCAAAAACAGGAACCTAATAGTAACAGTTTTACCCATGCTAAATGGTTGAGAAATAGATAAATACTACAATAGGGCACTTCACTGTGAAAAAGATCTAATGTTACTGAGGTAGCTGGGAGATGTTTGTGCATTCTGTCTATTCATACATGGCTTAGTTCCGCCGGGTGCAGTTTTCTGCTTTTACCTAAGGCTTCTTGTAGACAAAATCACACTCAAACAAATGTGAAATTTATTTCATGATCAGATTGTTCCCTAATATATCAACTGAGTTAGAATTCAGTTTTGAAACAAGTATAGCAGGACTGACTATACATTTTGTCTACAAAAGAGAACATACTTTCAATGTGGTCAGAGGATGAACTGTTTTGTTATAAAATGAAACATATTAATAACTTGTCTTTCATCTTTCATATTTCCTAGGGTATTTGAAAACATACAGGGAGTTTTAAAATTCTCCATATATTTTTTGAAGTTATAAATGGTAAACAAAAATGTTATTCAGATTAGCTGCATGCATTTTTATTTCCCATTTGACAGATGGAAGAATGAAGCATAGCCTACTACATCCTGGAATAAAAACAAAGTAAGGACAAGCACGGTGGCTTATGCCTGTTATCACAGCATGTTGGGAGGGAGGATCCCTTGAGCTCAGGAGTTCAAGGTTGTAGTGAGCTATGATCATGCCACTGTACTCCACCATGGGTGACAGAGTGGGACTCTCCCAAAAAAACAAAAAACAAAACCTAAATATCTTAAACATTTCATTTTAATGCTTTTTGTCCTTACCTCATGGTCAGTTTTTCTATTCACATCTGATGTCTGTATAGACCTCAAAACACAGATCAGTTACATAAATGAAAAATCATCTATTACCATAACTTAACTTCTTACATGCAATTACAGTAGCAAAAGTGCTGATATATATATATATATGTATATCAGAATACAGTTTTATATATATATAAAACTGTATTTACATATACATATTTGGAGACGGAGTCTCGCTCTGTTGCCCAGGCTGCAGGGCATGGGCTCACTGCAACCTCCGCCTCCTGGGTTCAAGCAATTCTCCTGCCTCAGCTTCCTGAGTAGTTGGTATTACAAGCATGAGCCGCCATGCCTGGCTAATTTTTGTGTTTTTAGTAGAGATGGGGTTTCACCATGTTGGCCAGGCTGGTCTCAAACTCCTGACCTCAAGTGATCCACCCACCTCGCCTCCCAAAGTGCTGGGATTAAAGGCATGATCCACTGCACTCGGCCAGTTCTGATTTTTTTTAACATTTTTATTACAAATGGCTTTAGACCCCAAATATTCAACAATCACATTTAATTGGCTATTTCATACCATTTGCCTAATGTTGCCTCAAAACCTGTTTGTACTGCATTGCTACTATTTATGATGACATTGTGTGACAGTCTGTTTATATAGTTAATATTTTTTTGAGGGTAGTTTTGAAAGTAACTATCTCTTGTGGCTCAATAAGTTGGTTAAAATATAGGTATAATAATATAGTTTAAATATTCTCTATTTCATGCCCACACTTGAATCTTAAAGTCAGAGCAGCCATCTAATAAAGGCTCTCAGCTACAGTTGAGTGTGGGCTGGCTGCAAAAATTCTATCGTCTCTACTTGAAAATCAGCTCCCAAAAAGTGCATGCATACTGTGTGTTAGTCACAGATATTTATATTCAAAACAGACCATTTTTAAGTTATTATATTTTACATTTATTAATCTTTTATTTTTAATTTATTTTTTGAGGCAGGGTCTCACTATGTTGCCCAGGCTACTCTCAAATTCCTGGGCTCAAGAGGTTTTTCTGCCTTGGCCTCCCAAAGTGCTGGGATTACAGGCAGGAGCCACCACACCTGGCCCCTTTACTCACCTTTACATACATTCTTTTTTCTTTCCTGCTCAGTGATCAAAGTTTTCAACATTCAAGCTTATAAATAAATACACATCTTGGCAGGTATGATTGTATCTGAATATTATCATTACAACAGAGTGCTGTATAGAGAACGATGTGGAGGTGACTTTAGGGTAACTCACAGTAAAAGTGGCTTGTTAAAGTGAATTCTCTTTGTAGAGAATTATTCACATGAAATAGTTTCTTAATCACTGGTTTTATAACAACAATTCATGATAACAGAAACTCCTGTGTTCCCTGATGGGAGGGGAAGGTTGAGCTGAACTGTGGACTATGAACCCTGTCCTGCCAGAAAGCTGCAATTCATTTTGAATTTCTCTGTCCACCACCATTTCAAATATCTAAAATTAACTTAGCTAAATTCCTAAACCATCTACAAAAACTGAACCACATACAAGGATCCAGGAAATGTAAGCAGGAAGGCTGGTTTTTCTCCCCACCGTTGGTTCCAAACTGATTTTTAAATGTCAAAACTCAATCCAGAAAGACTAGGTCATACCTGTTTCTGTTGTTTCTTACTGTTTGAGAATATTATTTACAATTATATACACATCACAATAGAAAAATAAGGAATTCCTGTGTATTTCCTAAAAATGGAGTTTTTAAACTCACAGCCTGTGAAATCATCCAAAGAATTCATCACGACAAGAGAACTGTGTTAATGTTTATCTGCTCATACCATTTCATCTCAACTGCTTTTCCGCAGAGAGGAAAAAATACTCTCAGTCCACTCTCGCCTTTAAGAAAAGTATCTAAATGCTTCTTTAGTAGCCTAAGGAGAAAAAACAAAATTTAGGACAGTTGTATGGTAAGTGAATACTTTTCATTCATTATCTCACTTAATATTCCCCACAACCTTAATAAGCAGACATTATTAATTATTATAATCTCCAGCTTCCATATGAAGAAATAGTTATGTAACTTGCTCAGACACACACCCAGTCAGTGGTAAATCTGACTTACACCTAGGGCTTTCCTGATTAGCAATTAAAAATAAATTTTTTTTCTTGGGTATGTTTTGAATATTTTTTTTTTTTTTTTGAGCCAGAGTCTTGTTCTGTTACGAGGCTGGAGTGCAGTGGCGCAATATTCGCTCACTGCAACCTCCTTCTCCCAGGCTCAAGTGATTCTCCTGCCTTAGCCTCCCAAGTAGCTAGGATTACAGGCACACACCACCACACCCAGCTAATTTTTGTATTTTTTTTTAGTACAGATGGGGTTTCACCATGTTGGCCAGGATGGTCTTGATCTCCTGACCTCGTCATCCACCCGCCTTGGCCTCCCAAAGTGCTGGGATTACAGGCATGACCCACTGCTCCTGGCCAAAAATTCTTTATTAATTCTCTAAATATATACTATTTTGGGGTGATGGAGCCTCTGGAGCCATGGATTTTCAATATTCGTTTCCTGTAAGTTCTCTAAACATGCACTCAAACCTTAGAAGTAAATCTGAGAAGTGTTAACTCTTGTAGTTCTTGTAATTCCCTCTGTGGAGATGGGCTCTTCTAAGGCCATCCACATGACAGAGATAACCCAATGTTTCTGGGATGATGAATGTGGCTAACCCCACATATAGGCACTGAGGAAGGAGAGCTAAGCAGAATCCTGGCACAATTAGGGCTTGGAGAATATCTCAGTTTATAGTGTTACTACTCAGTTATTTCCCTTTATACAATCCTCTCTATTTAATTGTATATTAGTTCTTAGAATGAGTGCCTAAAGAATATCTCACCACTCAGTTATTTCCCTATATATATAACTATATCTTACTTCATAATTGGAGGAATGTCTAGAGTAGATACAGTACAGAGCATGAATTAAGGAATAAGCAGCTTGTAGTCGGAGAAATGTCTGGAGCAGACAGTGCAGAGCATGATTCAAGGGGAAAACAGTTATAGTAGAACAAGAGTCCATGGACCAGGTGGCAGCATTCAGTAACGTAAAGATATCTGCTGTATGGCAGGCTTGGGGCAAGAGCCACTCCCCCTGATAAAGGAGCTGTAGGACCTTGCTCCAGTTCTTGTGGAAGGCTGCCCTCAGACTGGCAATCGCACCTTGGTGACTGTGAACTTTATCAGCTCTTGTTACTCTGCTCGCTCAAAAAGCATTCCTTACAGAACTCACTGGAAGCTGCCAGCAGGTGGCGTAGATCCTGACAGCTCTGTCACTGCTGTGTGACTCAAAGCATCCTCCCATAAATCTTTCTTAGAAGTAGCTTGCCCATAGATAGAGGTATTGCACACTGCACCCTCTTCACTGCGCACCTCCATGCCTCGGTGACCTAATGGGAATGGACCCCTTGCTGTATACTGTCCACCTCCTAGCCTAGGTGACCTAATGGTGGTGGACCCCTTGTTTTATTGCTCACAACCCTATCACTATCCTTAAAGATGACTTCACTCACTGCCCTGACCCCTAACCTAAACACAATAAATACACACGCTTCTGGACGTTCGGGACCTCGCTTGACTCCACTCATACGTGGCATGGCTCCCCGAGCCCAGCTGCGTTTTCCTTGTACTTCTGTGTCCTGTCTCTTTATTTCTCGGATCCTGTGCCTCAGCACAGCATAAGGGACACCCCACGACCCTGTGGGGCCCTCAGCCCTGCAATGATGACGATGTCATCTCCTGGGGAGATGGGCGTGGCTGCCCAGAACAAGGAATGTCTGTAATGACCACTTTGCACTGGTCCAATCACTAACTGCTACTATGAGGACGACTACTACATCGCACAACATCCTAGCTCACTTTTTAATTTCTCGAAACTTCTCCCACCACAGGGATTTTTTTTTTTTTTTTTTTTGAGATGGAGTCATGCTCTGTCCCCAGGCTGGAGTGCAGTGGCACAATCTCGGCTCACTGCAGCCTCTACCTCCCAGGTTTAAGCAATTGTCCTGCTTCAGCGTCCTGGGTAGCTGGGACTACAGGTGTGTGCCACTACACTCAGCTAATTTTTGTATTTTTAGTAGAGATGGGGTTTCACCATGTTGGCCAGGATGATCTTGATCGCCTGACCTTGTGATCCACCTGCTTTGGCCTTCCAAAGTGTTGGGATTACAGGCATGAGCCACCACGCCTGGCCAAGATAATTCTTTAACATCTGGACACATCTTATTGGAAAGCAAAGTCAGACACCACTGGTTTTCAGTATAAAGAATCGTAAATATAAACATTGCTTGAGCACCTGTTGTAGGTGCAAATATGCATGACCAATACATACATGGTGCAGGGGATCCGAGAACATATTTTATAAATGTAAGATGTTACCAGCTGTAACTCACACCATTATTTACACACTGTGGAAAGAAGACACTGCCAATTAAATTACATCATGCCGTAGATGCACAGTGATTCAGAGACACAAAGATGTGAAGAATTAAATGTGCATCTTAAAAATTAGTCTAAGATATATGTATTATTTCTATCTCAAAGTCAGTTTCTGATAGAACATTTTCCTATTATTCACTAAATATTTCTTACTGATGTCCTTGTTCCTGATGAAAAGCAGTGTTGCGGTTCACCCACTTGTCTTGCCATTCTTCCAGAGTTAGTACTTGGTTTTTCTGTACCTCAGTATTGGGGTACTCTTCAATATCAAGTGAAATTCTTCTACCATCCATAGTTTCATAGACACCTTTGTCTTTCAAGAGTATGTCTTCTGTGCCTAAGTGGAAAATATTTGCAATGTTGTCATTTAAGGTCATTGGGATTTTATTGATGAGCTAAATGAAAACCTATTATTCTTGGCAGTATAACTTTTAAAAAATATTTCTTTCTTTTTTTTTTAATTTTTGTTTTTATTTTTGAGATGGAGTCTCACTCTGTTGCCCAGGCTGGGGTACAGCGGTATGATCTTGGCTCACTGCAACCTGTACCTCCTGGGTTCAAGTGATACTCCTGCCTCAGCCTCCCAAGTAGCTGGGATTGCAGCTATACACCACCATGCCCGGCTAATCTTTCTTTCTTTTTTTTTTTAGAGACAGGCTCTTGCTCTGTCACCCAGGCTGGGGACCTTGGCTTACTGTAAGCCTCAACCTGCTGGGCTCAAGCAATCCTCCAACCTCAGCCTTTCAAGTAGCCGGGATTACAGGACTTCAGGTACACACCACCACACCTGGCTAATTTTTATATGTGTGTATATATATATATATATATATACATATATATATATATATATTTTATAGACATGGGGTCTCATTTTGTTGTCCAGGCAACAAAGAACTCCTGGGCTCAATGGATCCTTCTACTTTGGCCTTGCAAAGTGCTGGGATTACAAATGTGAGTCACTACCTAGCCACTCAAATATCCGATAAAAGGTGATACAAAAAATTACTTTCAGTGAGTCTGGTGGTAGAGGCATACCCCTTTCACATTACAAGAAATCGTTAAATAAACTGAATTATGTCTTAGCACTAATGTTTCCTCCACTCTGACATCTCAATCATCAACACAGAAGATTTCTGTGGCCAAATGTGGGGATTCTCCCCCCCGCACACCAAATATTGGATACCAGTTGGGTGTCTTTTAATGCAATTCTGACATTACCTATCTGGAGATAGCATCAGATTCTATATATGGAGGGCTTAGTCTCTAAGACATCCCCCTCACTTAGATACCAGTCACAAGTCCAGGCCTTGATTAGCTTCAAGTTGGGGATCCCACAGCCTCCACTTTGGGTTTGCTTAATTTGCTAGAGTGAATTAAACTCGGAGAAATACTTAGTTAACTTTGCATGTTTACTATAAAGGATACTGTGAAGGATATAGATGAAGAGATGTGTAGCTCCAGGAACCTTCACCTGCAGCTATTAGGAGGCTCTCCAAACCCCATCCTCTTGGGTTTTTATGTAAGCTACATAAAGTTTTTATGTAAGCTTTATGTAGGCATGATTGATTAAATCATTGGCCACTGGTGATCGACTTGAACTTTCTATGTACTTACTACTAATTCAACTCTAAATTCTGCCAACTGTCCCAACTTCCTGTCAATACACTCTCAATCTCTCCAGTCATATTTTCTCAATATCATCTTGGAGAATTCTCTCCTAGAATCTGCCCTGACCACTCTCTATTCTGGTAGACAGCTAGCTTTCTGGGATTTCTCTTCATCATCATTCTGGAGATTTCCTTCTTGTCTGAATCTCCTGCTTTCTTTATTTCATGTTTTACTCTTTTTTGTTGTTGCTGTTTTTTAGTGACCACCCTCAGACTGGTGAAGCCCAACCTCCAGAGCTTCCTGAAAGAGCGCAATGAAGAAAAATATTGTTTTCTGATTTTACGTGTATAAAACAAGGTTGGACTATTCCTCATCCTTGATGTATAGCTCTGCTGGATATCAAATTCTTGGTTAGAAGTGTGGGGGCCATAGGCTGTTGGCACTCTAAGGTTTAGTGAAAAATCACGCTCACCTCAGCCTCCTGAGTAGCTGGGATTACAGGTGCACATCAACACATCCAGCTAATTTTTAAGAGATGAGAGTTGACCAGGTTGGTCTCAAACTCCTGGCCTCACGTAATTTGCCTGCCTTGGCTTCCCAAAGTGCTGGGATTCCAGGCATGGGCCACTGAACCTGGCCCTCTGCTTTTTTATTTCTCTTTCTGGGACCCCTGTTATTTGTCTCTAGAGTCTTCAGAGATGGTATGGTAAATTCCTCATTTTTTCTATATCTTCATTTTTTTGCACTATTTTCTGAAAGATTTACCTTAATTCCCATTTTTCAAGCTTCCTTTTTTTTTTTTTTGCTATAAATTTCCCAGTGCTTTGGGCAACCAAGGCGGGAGGATGGCTTGAGACCTGGAGTTTGAGACTAACTTGGGCAACATAGTGAGACGCCATCTCTACAAAAACAGTTTAAAAATTGGCCAGGCATGGTGGTATATGCCTGTAATCCAAACTACCCAGGAGGCTGAGGCAGGAGGATGGCTTGAACCCAGGAGTTTGAGGCTGCAGTGAGCTATAATGCTGCCAGCGCACTCTAGCCTAGGCTACAGATCAAGACTTTGTCTTACAACAAAAACAAAGAATAGGTACCAAAATGAATAAAGGTAAAGAATGTGGGCGGGGCTAATACTGTAGGGTGATGTGAGTGGATTTCATTTGGAAACCTAGATGTATTTATTTTTCCTTTTTCTTTTTTCTTTTTTTTTTAGAGGCAGGGTCTCACTCTGTCACCCAGGCTGTAGTGTAGTTGTACAATACAGCCTCAAACTCCTGGGCTCAAGTGATCCTCCTGCCTCAGCCTCCAAAGTAGCTAGGACTGCAGGTGCACACCCCCATGCCCAGCTAATGTTTTTATTTTCCTTGTGCTAGTCAGACTTTCCATAGATGGATCTCCCAATTCCTGTTTTCAGGGTTTAGTCATTGGAGCCCCTGTTACATACTCATATAGGAAAAGAAGAAGAGAAGTGGGTGAGGGTCCCAGCATCCAGTTTTCTGTGTTCAATTAATCCTCCTGTTTTCTGTATACTCCCACGCTCAACTGTGTATTACATCTTCTCAATCTGGACACTCCTTGTTTTACCCTTTCCAGAGAATAAACTCCCAAAAGCCTGTTGGTGTGGTGAGATGTACGCACCTGGCTGCAGGAAAGTGAGAAAGGGATCGGGAGATGTGGCCTGTTCTGAACGAGCATTTCAAACAATCCTTCTTGTTTCAACCATACACTCACAGTTCATGGAGGTACCTTTATGGTGCTAATCCTGAGCATTTGGGGATTCTGTAATGCAAACTGAGCTGCTCAATGGCTTTCCTCATTGCTGGTTTAGAAGTCAGCTTCCTTGAAGTTGCAAAATCCCTTCCCACTCATGCATTTGACTTTCCAAAATTTTATTAATTCTGTCTCTCCTGTCCCCGCTATCTTAATACTTTATGCCTTAAAAAAATCCTGTTATTTTCAGGAGGGAGCAAGAACAAATTAAAGTAGATATTGAACTGTGGTTCAATATCATATCTCTACTCAATACATTTGTATTTTCAAATAATTTTCTATAGCTTCTTTTTTTGCATGGGAAATGCACACTAAGGAAACTGAAAAAAGACATGTAGACTGCAAACTAACAATAGAATACAAAGCCTCTCGACTGATTGAAAGCATGCTTTCTTTTCTTCTTTTCTTTTTCTTTGAGATGGAGTTTGCTCTTGTTGCCCAGGCTGGAGTGCAGTGGCACGATCTCAGCTCACTGTACACTTTCTTGGCTAACAGGACCCCAGAATAACCTTGAAAACTGAGTTCTGGGCCAAGAGCAGATAGAGCCTCAGATACAACTCTATACCTCTTCTCTTGCTAACCACAATTAGGCTTTGTTCCCTAAGGGCTTAACAGAAATGAGCCCTTTCAAAAGATTCTACCTCTGACATCAACGAACCCCTTGATGCTGCTCCTCCTTTTGTGCTTGATAGACATTACAGACCAGAGTGGTTCTGGCCAGTCTACTGAGAATGCACAGTAAGGGTTTTTTTCTATCCTCTACTTCACCTTTTGACTTAAGAGGGCCCAAAACTCCATCCTCTGACTGTGCTAACACTGCCATTTTTTGTGCATGCTACATATGGGTACTTTTCCTCCTTTCGTAAATATTCATGAGTCATCCTACAGCTTACTGAATATGTATATTCGGCCATCTTCCTCAGCGTAAATTCCTGTTCCCTTTGCCTGTCCCTGGAAGTGTCAGTTTCTGGCTTCTGGCTGGAGGCTACACTGCTCAGCTAGTCAGAATGGCTACCTTACAGTCTGAAACCATTCATGAGAAATAGAGTTCTCCTTTCTAAATTATGAACTTCTCATTCTTCAGCTGTCAGACCATAACTGCAGATCCATCTGAATGTACGAGGAAAACATGTCCTTTCAATGTCAACTTTGCAATATTAAGGACAATATAACACCATAATTCTGACATTCCCTTTAAATCATTAGTGAAATTAGTTTGGATTACACTAGCATGCTATTATTGATTGGTCTATTTAAGGATTCATCTGTGAAATAGCAAACATTGCATAAAAGCACGTATTTCAGGAAAACTTCCCCTTTTATTGCCAAATTTGACCTCAGTATCCTTAGGATATAGGGAGGAGGCATTTCTCTCATTACTTGGAAACACGAAATTCACTTCTTAGCAAACATTTGTAGACAAATGGCTTTTGCAAGACCCTGGCGGTATCAGGAGGTGACTCTGATTTTTCTGAGAGGTCAGCAGAAAGTATCTGATTTATATTGGGTACAGAAAAACAAAAGAATGTTGCAGCGTTCTTATCTTCATTTTCATTCAGAAACTCCGGAACCTAAATTCAAGGCTTCATAAAACAGTTCTCTACTCAAAAGAGAAGCATAATTTTATCATAGAGCCACAGCAGCCTGGAGAAGCACAACTCTATTCCTTTCACACAAACTTGAATTAGGAGTATAACAAAATCATGTGCATAACTTAATCACAGCTTATTTGTTTGTTTACTTTGTTTTTGAGACAGGATGTCCCTCTATCCCCCAGCTGGAGTGCAGAGGTGCAATGACACTACCATTGCCAACACTGGGGCTCAAGGGATCCTCCCACTTCAACCTCCTGTGTACCTGGGACTACAGGGCTGCGCCACCATGCCTGGCTGGTTTTTAAATATTTTGTAGAGACAGGGTCTCCCTGTGTTACCCAGGCTAGTCTCAAACTCCTGAGCTCAACATCTTAGCTGTTCTAACAAGTTCTCAGCACGGACTCCACTTGTACACACCGTTTCTGGAGAAATAAAGTTTATTTCTATAACACAAAAAAGTGCACATTACAAGAATTAAGGAAGGGAAATTTTACAATAATTCTTGCTCACAAACTGGAAGTGTAGATGTGCTCCTTTGGTGGTCCAAGTCCTCAAGTTGTTTTAGTCTCTGTTCTCACCTTTTCAAAAGTTTCTGCTTTGGTTTTGTTTTTTCATTAAATTGAGGAGAAACTTCCCTAAAGAGCACAAATCTTAAAAGAGTATGACTCGGTGAATTTTTTTTTTTTCCGTAGGCATACACCTGTGTAACCACTGCAGAGCAAGAGATAGAAAATTTACAGCACCGCAGGTTCCCACATCACCAGAGAATCACTCACTGTTTGCCAGTACTTCTCTTTTCCTAAAAATCATTAATACACCACGCCGGGGAAAAAACCGAGAGCTCGTTTCTATTAAAATAAAAATCTGAAAAATTAGCCAAGTGTGGTGCAGGGAACCTGTAGTCCCAGTTACTGGGGAGGCTGGGGCCTGAGGATCACTTGAGCCCAGGAGTTCCAGGTCACAGTGAGCTATGATTGTGCCACTGCACACTAGCCTGGGCGAGAGGGAGGCCCTGTCTCTAAAAGAAAAACACTAAAAGGAAAGAAAAAAGATCACTAAAACACAGCAATGCTTTGGAGGCACTTTAAATCCTGGATCTTGGATTCAGGTCATTTACAGCCCGTCGTGGTTATTCCCAGTTTCCCCTCTGCTTCCTGAACCTCACTTCACAGGGCCGATCGCGGGGCTGTCCGTGCTTGTAAGGATTCCCGGGAGTCCTAGCACAGGCGCAGATACTCCCAGCAAATCGTTCCGTTTCTCACCCGCACCCTCTGAGCCCTAGGGAGCTTACCTCGCTTACCGCGGGTCGCCTGCCTTTCCCTCCGCCACCGCCAACCTCCCCAGGGGTGGGAACTCTCTGCCCACGCTGCAGTTTACAGGGGCGGGTACCTCCCGCGTCCGTCACCTCTCCGCCCCCGCCCCGCCTCTTTCCCGTGCCCGCCTCCGCCTCCGCCCGCGCCCCGCCTCTTTCCCGCGCCCTCCTCAGTTCCCGCCCCCTCCCCCGCGCCCCGTCTCCACGCCCGCCCCGTACCTTGTTGCGCAGACTCCGCCCTCTTCCCCAGGCGCCGGGTTTGCGCAGCGGCGGAAATGGGTAGGGCGGAGCGAGCGCCGCGGCTGAGGCGAAGGCGGGGACCGTACCCATCCCTGGTCCCGCCGGCTCCTCCCACCCCGGGTCACGTCGTGACAGGGGCGGAAGCGGCGGCGGCGGCGGCCGAGGGGAGCCTGGGGCTCGCGGCGCGGCTCCTGCCGTCCTGTGCGCGGGGCGCGCGGCTCCGGAGAGGCGCCTGCAGTCCTGGGCGGCGCGCACCGCCTCGCCGGCGCTCAGAGGTGGGAGGCTCGCCACTCCGGGGGCGTGCGTGGGGGCGGTGGCGGATTTCGGGTGACAGCGTTGCACAAAGCAGCTTGTTTGGGGTGCAAGCCCTCCCTCTCCCCCTGTGCAGCGCCCCTCGCCCTGGTGGGAGGTGGGCGGGTGCCCCAGGGACGCATTTATCCTGCCCCGGATTGGAAGAGGGTGCGGGGTGAGTACGTGTCTGAAGGGGGAATTCCCGGGCTGGGGTGTTGGGGCAGTGGGGTCGCAGGATTCGCCGCGATGTTGCCGGTCTCCTAACGCCCCTACAACGTTTCCTTTCTGTACAGCTGTGCCTTTTCCCCGAGACTCCTGACACCTCTTCAGCGCAAAGGTGAGCCCCGGGACTGTTGCTTCTCCGACTTCGAAAAGCATCCGAAAGCTTTTCGGAAAGCGAGGCGGCTGCAGCTGGCCCCGGGAGTCTGGGGCTCCCTCCTGGGGGCTGTCAGAGCCGCCGAAAGACCCCACGGTCCTGGAGTAGGAACTCCCTTGCTGGTTCTTCCCGGCCGATAGGGTGCGGCCAGGAGCCGGCACGGCCTTGCAGGTGCTGTAGTTAATCCTCTCGCACAGCCGCCGCTCGTTGAGACTTGAGGAGCATTGCCAGGTTGCTGGGGCAACTCCTGTGAGATTGGAGACCTGGAGGAGGGATGGCCCGATCAGGGTAGCTGTTAATCAGCGGGTCGGCAGCCGGCAGGTGAAAGAGGAAGAGGTAGATCAGCTGTAGAAAGTTGGGGTTCAGTGATGTGGAACCCAGCCAGATAGAGGCCCAGTCTTCCCTTGGGTAAGCCTGAAGGACTCCCCAGTCCACTCCAGTTGGGGAACCCCCCGCACCACATTTTGTGTGTGTGTGTGTGTGTGTGTGTGTGTGTGCGTGCGCGCGCGCACACACACGTAACGCAAGGCTTTGGCTAGTTTTGTTTTGTGTTTTTAAATCTATTTTAGTGGCAGGCGAGTGGGAGAGAAGGCTTCTTCAGGAGGTACATGAGAAAATTGTCATCAATAATTAATTGTCTTCCAGGCAGAGAAAGTAGTCAACAAAAGATATCTAGGCAGTTGGGGAATTTAATATTGAATCATTGAACTGCATGTTGAATATTGAATAGTTCAATATTGAATTATTGTACTGGGTCCCTATTTCTGAAGATTTCATTAGTGTGGGAGCAATAAGGTACTAGTCCCTTTTAAGTGTCTCGAAGGGAAATTACTGTTTCTGTTGTCTCTGAAGAAGTTTCTAGTAGTTTGTCTTATTTTTAGAAATTGTATGGACTCCACTATACATTTTTATTCTAAACTGGCCTTTTTGATTCATATTTGTATGAATTCTTTGTGTTTCTTTAGCATCTTTTTGAGGCCCGGCGTGGTGGCGCAGGCCTGTAATCCCAGCACTTTGGAAGGCCGGGGTGGGCGGATCACTTGAGGTCAGGAGTAGTTCGAGACCAGCCTGGTCAACATGATGAAACCGCACCTGCACCAAAAATACAAAAAGTAGCCGGCTGTGGTGGAGCACACTTGTAATCCCAGCTACTCAGGAGGCTGAGGCAGCATTGCTTGAACCTGGGAGGTGGAGGTTGTAGTGAGCCAAGATGGCGCCACTGCACTCCAGCCTGGGGGAGGAAGACTCAGTCTCA
>NW_016107336.1:5035267-5073288 GCF_001604975.1 Cebus imitator
CACTCCAGCCCGGGTGACAAAAGAAGACTCAGTCTCTAAAAAAAAAAAAAAAACGAACAAAAAAACTGTTTTGAATAAGCTGCTTCAGAAAAACCTAGGAATTATGAAAATGAAATCTACATATTGGTATATCCACTTATATATTTACCAAAAAAAAAAAATCCCACTTTTTTCTTATCACATTAAAAGAAAACCAAAGCCAAATTTTAAATGCTTGAATTAAAAATTAGAAATATGTGTATAATGTTGAGCATGAAACAGATTGATTATATTTAGGTGTGTTTAATTTGAAAAAATCAAGAAAGAAAACAGTATACTAAATTTTTTTTCTTCATTTTAAGACCCAAGGACCCAGCAACAGTAGAAATATATAAATACATTAAGTGCCAAAAATATTTAGAATGGATTCACATAACCCTCAGTTGTATAATTAAAGTTGAAAATGTACTACTATAAAAACCGTCAATTAGACTTCATAATGGCTTTTATAGCTCATGTTTTCATTTCCTTGTTAATAATTTCTTGAATTTAATTCTTTGTTGCATTAAATACATATTTTCTAGTATTCAATTAGATTAAAATGTTTGATGAAATTTCAGGAAAGTGGACTTCCTTTTGAGAATGCACAAATTCCCAAGTGACAACAGGGTCAAATGTTGCATGAACCTAGGCTGATTTCATTTATGTTCCTAAAGTCCACGTTTGACTTTTTTTTTTCCAGGTATTTTTGCTGTAATAGTTTCATACACTATACATTTACAAATACTATATATATTACATGTTTACATATACTATATTTGTGGTTCATGTTATGAATAGTGTCAGGTGTATTTTATATATAAATGAAGAGATTTGTATATTTACGTATAAGAATTCATATTTATATGTGTATATGAAGAGATTGATTAGAGTGGACAGCCTTTTTAAAATAGAGATAGAATCCAGAGAGCCTTCTTTGGGTATAACGATTATAGGTAGATAGTACTTTCAACATTATTAACATTTTATCCAACAGTATAATAGATGCTATAGAACTAAATGGCAATTTAATGCTTGAAGAACTATAGTGCATTTCAGAATAGGGTTTAGGTGTTCACAACTAATATTTATTGGTTCAGAGAAAGGGAAGATTAAGTCAAAGGAAAATCATCTGTAACATTGATGTCAGGATGTCCCAAAGTTAAGGTAGATGGCAAAATGAGTTTTTCCATAGAATGTTAATCCATGGAAAATATTCTTAGAAATGTTAATACAGCTTACAAATGAAGCAATAGGATTGGAAGCTCCTTAAAGCTTTTCTCCAAGACTAAGATTATATATGTGGAATTTGTATTTTATGGTTCCACTTTTCGACTTTCAAGTATGTAATAACTTTCAAAGTATGTAATAACTTTATCCGTAGGCATGTTTTACTTACTTTTGATTTATCATTTTGTGTGAGTATATGTAGTTAAATCCAATGGATCATGGAAGAAGATGAAGGATAATTATAGATTCTACATGTTCCTGAGTACTTAATGTCAAGCATTTTTTATTCCTTATCTAATTTAATTGAAAAAAAATTCTATTAGTTGTTAATCTTTTGTGGCTGCTACACATTATTTCTCTTGTAGACTTTGATTCTTAATATTTGTTTAACCATGCTGTTATTGGACTAGCTAGAGAAATTCTTTCCAGTAGAAAATGCCAGCGCTTCTATCTAATTTAGATCTGTATATTCAGTAGTGACTAGATAGTTTGCTTGATATTTGTTGTGTTGTACTAAGAAGGAATTAATGAGCTTTCTTTCTTTTTTCTTTTTCTTTTTTTTTTTTTTTTCTGAGATGGAGTCTCACTCTGTTGCCCAGGCTGGAGTGCAGTGGCATGATTTTGGCTCACCACAACCTCCGCCTCCCCCGTTGAAGTGATTGTCCTGCCTCAGCCTCCTGAATAGCTGGGATTACAGGCGCCCGCCACAATGCCTGGCTAATTTTTGTATTTTTAGTGGAGATGGGGTTTAACTATGTTGGTCAGGCTGGTCTAGAACTCCTGACCTCGTGATCTGCCCGCCTCGGCCTCCCAAAGTGCTCGGATTACAGGTGTGAGCCACTGCGCCCAGCCAGTTTTCTTTTTAAAGCATAATAAGAGATCAAAGTGCAGGAACTGCTAAGAAGACACAGTAAAATGGAGAGGAACATAGATAAAACTAGGTGTTTTCCTCATTTTGAATTTTGTAAACATAGTGTAATTTATTGGTCATTCATGTGGCATGTTTCTCATTTTATATTTTTTAATGTGCATAACTACTAATAGGTAATATTTATTGAGTACTTATGATATGCCAATTTTGGTGCTTTAAATCTTCACTCCAGTGCTATAGTAGACTTTTAGGGTGCCCATTTTGTGTATGAGAACACTGAGGCTTAGAGAAGTTAAGTAACTTGAAAATAGTGGCTTGAGCCAGGTGGTGTAGTGGTGTGCACCTGTATTCTCAACTATTTGGAGCTGAGGTGGGAGAATCACTTGAACCCAGTAGTTCCAGGCTAGCCTGGGCAACATGGTGAGAATGTCTCAAAAAAAAAAAAAAAAAAAAAAAGAAAAAAAAGTTAAAAAAAAAAAAAAAAAAAAAAAAAAAAAGAAAATTGTAGCTTTATGCTTAGGCTGTCTAACATATATTCTTAGTTACTAAAGTATGTAATAACTTTGCTCCAGACTGTTAAAAACATTTGCAGATGCTAATATTTAATGTCTGATTTTTCTTTTGCAGATTATTTAATGTAATGGCAACCCCACGGGGGAGGACAAAGAAAAAAGCACCTTTTGATCACTCTCCGGATAGCCTTCCGTTGAGGAGCTCCGGGAGGCAGGTAATGTTCATTTATTCATTCAATGAGCCTTTTTTTGAGCATGCAGAATTACTGATTGGGACTGGAGAACTGGAGTTGCAAAGATGACTCCAGTCATCAAATTGCTTGCATTTTGGTGGAAAAATTCACAGCATAGTCATAACACAGTGTGATAACATGATAGAATATAGAAAATAGAAGCATTATCTGGCAGAGGGAACTGTAAGTATAAAGGCGTAGAGTGTGAATCAGCATAGGATGCTCAGAGAATCACGGTTATGTGGTTGCTTCCAGAATGTGAGGCTGGGGCCAGATCATGCCTGGCATGGATGTCATTCATAGGAATTTGGATTTCAACTTGTAATTGGTTGAGTGCTATTGAAGGGTTATGTATAGGGCTTTTTGGGTAGGGCTTTTTGTTCTTTTAAAAGAAAAAATTGAACCATATAATTCTTTCTCTATAATTTTTCTAGCTTTTTTTTTTTCCTTTGAGACAGTTGTACTCTTGTTGCCCAGGCTGGAGTGCAATGGTGCCATCTTGGCTCACCATAACCTCCGCCTCCTGGGTTCAAGTGATTCTCCTGCCGCAGCCTCCCAAGTAGCTTGGATTGTAGGCACGAGCCACCACACTGGCTAATTTTGTATTTTTAGTAGAGATGGGGTTTCTCCATGTTGGTCAGCCGGTTTCGAACTCCCAGCCTCAGGTGATCTGCCCACCTTGGCCTCCCAAAGTGCTAGGGTTACAGGTGTCAGCCACTGCACCCAGTAATTTTTTCTAGCTTTTTATGTAAAATACTTAGAGAGTATAACTGCTCTAAGTAAAGAAAGAAAAAAAATCTTAATTTGGGGAATGACTTGTATTTTTTGAATGATGTCACTTTTTTTTTTTTTTTCCCCTGAGATGGAGTTTTGCTCTTATTGCCCAGGCTAGAGTGCAGTGGCACGATCTCAGCTAACTGCAACCTCCCCTTCCCAGGTTCAAGTGATTCTCCTGCTGCAGCCTCCCAAGTAGCTGGGATTATAGGCACATGCCATGACGCCCAGCTAATTTCTTTTCTTTTCTTTTTTTTTTTTTGTATTTTTAGTAGAGACAGAGTTTTGCCATGTTGGCCAGGATGGTCTCGAACTCCTGACCTCAGGTAGTCCACCTGCCTTGGCCTCCCAAACTGCTGGGATTACAGGTGTGAGCCACTGTACCTGGCCACTTCTTTTTTTTTTTTTTTAAGACGATCTCCTCTGTCCCTGAGGCTGGAGTACAGTGACACAATTGTGTGTGCCCCAATACTTGGTTGATTTTTTTATTTTTAGTAGAGCCAAGGTCTTGCTGTGTTGCCCAGGCTGATCTCGGACTCCAGAGCTTAAGTGATGCTCCCACCTCAGCCTCCCAAAGTGCTGGGGATTATAGGCATGAGCCACCGCACACAGCTGATGTCACTTTTTTCTAAGAAAGACTCATGAATTTTAGTTCTTTGCTTAGACATCTGTTGTGAAAATGCTACTTCTGGCCAGGTGCAGTGGCTCACACCTGTAATCTCAGCACTTTGGGAGGCTGAGGCAGGTGGATCACGAGATCAGGAGTTCAAGACCAGCCTGGCCAACATCATGAAACCACGTCTCTACTAAGGATACAAAAAATTAGCCAGGTATGGTGGCACATGCCTGTAATCCCAGCTATTCAGGAGGCTGAGACAGGAGAATAGCTTGAACCTGGGAGGCCGAGGTTGCTGTGAGCCAAGATATCACTGTTGTACTCCAGCCTGGGTGACAGGGCAAGACTCCGTCTTAAAAAAAGAAAAAAAACTGCTGGTTCTATAGCTCTAGCAAGTTTGTGAATTACTTGCACAGTGCAGCCACCAGGAAATTGCTGTATTGTCATCCCTAACCTACTGCCAGGATGTTTTTGACCTCATGCTTAGAACTCAGATGTGATTTCAGTAGTGAACCTTCATCCTTAGTCATTTTGCCATCATCAGTGAAATTTTAATGTCAGCTATGACTCCCTTAGGCGAAGAAAAAAGCAACGGAGACGACAGATGAGGATGAAGATGGTGGATCAGAGAAGAAGTACAGGAAATGTGAAAAGGCAGGCTGCACAGCAACATGTCCTGTGTGCTTTGCAAGCGCTTCTGAAAGGTTTGTGTAGATGTGTGTCTTGGCCTCCCATTTCTGCCTGTGAGAAGTTCTTTATGGAAACATCATCTTTTCCCCAAAGATAGCTATGGATACTCTAAGTAGTCTAATCTAATAATAGAGACATTGTCCAGACATTCTGTACACATCACACCCTCCTCGAGGCCCTCCCTCTGTTAACTCTAGCCCCCTGGGAGACACCACACCCGTGTCAACTTTGTAACACAGAGTTCTCAAATCCAACCAACTGTATCTACCTCTTTGATGGTTGAGAGTGGAACGGCATATGTAGTGGTGAGGCAGTAGAGAGAACTCGTGAGCTCTCTGTAGAAACCAGTGTTTTTTTACTTTTCCTTGTGCTTTTCTCCCTTATATAACATGCTGTCTCTTCCCATACACACATACAGGTCTCGTAGAAACTACAGCTAACTTCAGCCTTGCCATTTTTATTGTGGGGTGACATAAGTATGACTTTTTTTTTTTCTTTTTTACTTCCAGAGGAAAATCTTCAGTAAGGGTTAAGATTCAATAAAACCTAGAAAACCAAGCCTATTTGTTTTTAAACACAAAGAGGGCTGGGCCCAGTGGCTCACGCCTGTAATCCCAGCACTTTGGTAGGCTGAGGCGGGCGGATCGCTTGAGGTCAGGAGTTTGAGACCCACCTGGCCAATGCGGTGAAACTCCGTCTCTACTAAAAATAGAAAAATTAGCTTGGCAGGTGGTGGGCTCCTCTAATCCCAGCTACTCAGGAGGCTGAGGCATGATGAGAATTGCTTGAACCCTGGGAGGTGGAGGTTGCAGTGAGCCGAGACCATGTACTCTAGCCTGGGTGACAGAGTGAGACTCCGTTTCAAAAATAATAACAACATAAAGACATGGTGGTAGTCATATTCATAGTGGCATGATTTTTCATTCTCTTGCTGTGTTATCAACTGTTTGACAAGTTATCTTTGCCAAGGTGCCTGCTTGATGTTCAGATTGCAGCTGACCAGATTCCCTTGCTAGGCCCTATGTTATTACTTCTCTCCTGCCCACATATGCAGCCTACAGCAAGCACAGTGGCATCTGTCCTTTTGTGTCATAAAACCCTATCATTGCCCCAAGGAGTCGTCTTCAGACTCCTAAGCCCCAGGTGGCCAGCTAGATTAGGTCCCATGGTCTAAGTCCCTGCATCCTTGCTGTGTGTTATTATCTGTTAGTAATCCATTCCTGTTTCCCCTGTCATTAGGGGGTTAAGTGGAGATACTGCAAAATGGGATCATGGATGGTGCTTGCAAGATGTTTCTTAAAAAATGGGAGGAGAAATGTTTATTCATTACCAAAGCTACATGTTTTTCACTATTTTCAGATGTGCCAAAAATGGCTACACCTCTCGATGGTATCACCTCTCCTGTGGGGAACATTTCTGCAATGAATGCTTTGACCATTACTACAGAAGGTATGTTCACTAATTGTATGAGGTTTCTGTGGAGATGGGGACTGTGGCAAGGGCAGTGTGTGTGGTCAGCTGATTCAGGCTGAGTCCCTAGGCTTACTGAATTATTCAGCTCTTTCAGCTGTGCCTGTGATGACTGTAACTTGGACAAGAACTTGAGTGCTGTAGTTTGTGTATGTGCATGTTTATGTGTGTGCACACTCAGAGATCAAAAAATATCTGCCATGAAACAGTTTTTTTTTTTTTGAGACAAGAGTGTCACCCAGGCTGGAGTGTAGAGACATAATCTCAGCTCACTGCAACCTCTGACTCCTGGGTTCAGGCGATTCTCGTGCCTCAACCTCCCAGGTAGCTGGATTACAGGCCTGTGCAACCACGCCCAGCTAATTTATGTAGTTTTAGTAGAGCTGGTGTCTCGCCATGTTGGCCAGGCTGGTCTTGAACTTCTGGGGTCAAATGATCTGCCTGCCTCGGCCTCCCAAAGTGCTGGGATTATAGGTATGAGCCACTGCACCCAGCCTCCAGTATTTTCTTCAGTCTGAAAGTTCTGGAACATCTAGATGTTGAGTCTATTTTGTTTTCAACTTAATTCATTTGTGCTCTAATTTTGTGTGTGTGTATGTGCTCTAATTTTTATTGTGGTTGCTTTAGGTTTAAATTTTTCATATTTCTCTAGTTTCCTCAGCAGCTTAAATTACTGATTTTTAGATCTTCATTCTCTTCCAATAAATGCATTTTTAAATGCTGTAAATTTCCCTCTAAGCAGGTTGTGATAGTTCACAAGTTTTGACAACTTTCATTTTCATTTAGTTCAAAATATTTTTAAATTTTCATTGAGTTTTCCTCTTTAACCCATAGGCTATTTAGAAGTAAATTGTTTGATTTCCAAATATTTGGGACACCTCCAGCAATTTTTCTGTTACTGATATCTAGTTAGTTTGGTAATGGTCTGAGAATGTTCTTTGTGTGATTTCTGTGTTTTAAATTTGACAAAGTTTGCTTTATAGCCCATAATGCAGTGTACTTTGGCAAATGTTCCACATGAAGTGGAGAAAATGTGTATTTTACCATTGTCAGGTGGAATGGTCTGTCAGTGTCAACTAGACCAAGCTGATTGATAGTGCAGTTCAGGATATATATATCTATCTGTATGTATGTATGTATGTATGTACGTATACACCTTTCTGATTTACTCCTACCTGATCTTCCAATTACTAAGAAAAGTATCTTAAAGTCCGCAGTTATAATAGTCTCTTGACATTTCCAACTATAATGTAGATATGTCTGCCTTTCCTTTCAGTTCTATACATTTTTACCTTAGGTATTTTTTTTTTTTCTTGAGACAAAGTCTTGCTCTGTCACCCAGGCTGGAGTGCAGTGGTGTGATCTCAACTCACTGCAACTTCCACTTCCTGGGTTCAAACAATTCTCCTGCCTCAGCCTCCCAAGTAGCTGGGATTACAGGCATGGTCCACCACACCTGGCTAATTTTTGTATTAGTAGAGACGGGATTTTGCTATGTTGGCAAGGTGGGTCTTGAACTCCTGACCTCAGGTGATCCGCCTGCCTTGGCCTCCCAAAGTGCTGGAATTATAGGCATGAGTCACCGCACCCAGCTGTCATGTATTTTTAATCTTTATTGTTATACTGTACATCTAACATTGTTCTGGGTTCTCTCAAAACTGACCACTTTATGTAATATCCCTTGTCGTCTTATCCTTGATAATATGCATTATTCACATTAATGTGGCTGCCTCAACTTTTTTTAATGTTAGCATGATACACCTTTCTTCATTTCTTTTTACCTTTCTGAGTCTTTGTATTTAGAGTAGGTTTCTTTTCTTTTCTTTTTGTTTTATTTTTTGAGACAGGGTCTCGCTCTGTTGCCCAGGCTGCAGAGCAGTGGCATGATCTTGGCTTATTGCAACCTCCGCCTCCTGGATTCAAGTGATTCTGGTGCCTCAGCCTCCCATGTAGCTGGGATTACAGGTGTGCGCCATGACGCCCAGCTAATTTTTGTATTTTTAGTAGAGACTGGGTTTCCCCATGTTGGACAGGCTGGTCTTAAACTTCTGACTTCAAGTGATCCTCCTGCCTTGTCCTCCCAAAGTGCTGGCATTACAAATGTGAGCTGCCATGCCCGGCCTAGAGGAGATTTCTCATTTACACATAGAGTTTATTTGTAATCCCACTTACAGTCTGTCTTTTAATCTATATGTTTATGCTATTCATGTTTTAAGTGATTGTTGATTTAGCTGGATTAAAATGTCTTTCCAGCTGTTTTCCATATGGTGCATTTTATTTTTCTCCTTTTCCTGCCTTCTGATTTCAGTTGAGCATGTTATGATTGTATTGTATTTCATCTGCTGATGTAGTTTTTAATGACTGCCCTAGGATTTACTACATACATTAAAAAATATTCTAGGCCGGGCATGGTGGCTCATCCCTATAATCCCAGCCCTTTGGGAGGTTGAGGTGGGCAGATCGCATGAGGTTAGGCATTCTGGACCAGCCTGGCCAACATGATGAAACCCAGGCGTGGTGGCAGGTGCCTGTTATCCCAGCTACTTGGGAGGCTGAAGCACAAGAATCCCTTGAACCCGGGAGGTGGAGGTTACAATGAGCAAGGATTGCACAATTGTACTGCAGCCTGGGTGACAGAGTGAGACTCCATCTCTCTCTCTCTCTCTCTCTCTTTCTCTCTCTCTCTCTCTCTCTCTCTCTATATATATATATATATATATATATCCTAAGCCAGTTCCAGCTACTTAGAAGCCTGAGGCAGAAGGATCTCTTGAGCCTAGGAGTTCGAGGTTGCAGTGTGCCATGATTTGTGATTGCACCTGTGAATAGTCACTGTACTCCAGCCTGAGCAGCATAGCTAGACCCTGAATCAAGGGGGAGAAAAAAAGAAAAAAAAAGTAATTTTTCCTTCAAATAATACTATGCCTTTCTTAGTTTTAGATACTAAAGCTGCCAAGAACATACCCCTTCTGACAACCTGTTTTATGGGTGCCGTAATAACTTCCTCTCCTTTTATAACAAGGCTAGTTAAGGCTGTTACGTAAGATTTACTAACCTGCTTCCTATTTTGAAAACCTGATGACTTACAGGTCGATATATTAATTTTTCTTGTTTTTCAGCCATAAGGATGGATATGATAAATATACCACATGGAAAAAGATATGGACTAGCAATGGCAAAACTGAACCTAGTCCCAAAGCTTTCATGGCAGACCAGCAACTCCCCTACTGGGTAAGGAGAATGATACTCTCATTCTGTGAGGTACTTGTGGAGCCAAATGCAAGAGGAATGGATGAAAATGCTGATGTTTAGGAAATCTCTTATTACATTTATTAATATTTCTATAACTATTGAAGCAAATATTTTTTATTTTTGTAGAAAGCTCAGATATTTCAACATAGTATAAAAGAGGAAACTAGGCTGGGTGTGGTGACTCATGCTTGTAATCCTAGCACACTGATAGGCCGAGGTGGGCAGATTGCTTTGAGCCTAGCCTGGGCAAAGTGAGACCTTTTTGTATAGTGAGATCCCATCTTTATAAAAAAAATTGTTTTTTTCAAGTAGCCAGGAGTGGTGGTGAGTGTCTATAGTCTCATCTACACAGCAGGTTGAGGCAGAGGAATTGCTTGAGCTCAGGCGTTAGAGGCTGCGGTGAGCTATGATTATGCCACTATGCTCCAGCCTGGGTGACAGAGGGCGAGGCTGTCTCAAACAAACAAAAAATTAATGTTTTTAAAAAGAAAAACTAAAGGCTGACCACCAGCTGGTGAAAATCATTGCCGAGCTTGGTACATAGCCTTTTAATCCTTTTTTTCTTTTCATATTTTCGTCTGTTTAAACACAATTCCATGCTTTATATACATATCCTGATTAAGTTTAAAATAAGCCTTCAGATACAATTTTTGTAACATTCAGCTTTTTAAAAATTAATTTGATTTCATATTTTTTCATTTAGTCATTCGAAAATATATTTTCATGATTGCACATATTGTCGAAATATACCACCATTTAGTAAATGATTTGCTTATATATATATATTTTTCTGAGGTAGGGTCTCACTCTGTCGCCCAGGCTGGAGTGCAGTGACACCATCTTAGCTCATTACAATCTCCACCTCCTGGGCTCAAGCGATCCTCCCGCCTCAGCCTCCCTAGTAGCTGGGACTCTGTGCACACGCTACCACACCCGGCTGACTTTTGTATTTTTTGTAGAGATGGGGTTTCACCATGTTGTCCAGGCTGGTCTTGAACTTCTAGACTCAAGTGATCCACCTGCTTCAGCCTCTCACAGTGCTGGGATTACAGGCATGAGCCCCCACACCCAATTATTTTTTTTAAGATGGGGTCTTGCTCTCTTGCTTAGGCTAGAGTGCAGTTAGGGGATTATGATTCATTGCAGCATCAGTCTCCCAGGCTCAAGTGATCCTCTCACCTCAGCCTCCAGAGCAGCTGGGACTACAGAGTGCACCTCCATGCTGAGCTAATTTTTAAATTTTTTATAGAGACAGGGCTTGCTATCTTGACCAGGCTGATCTCAAATTCCTGAACTCAAGCAGTCCTCCCACCTCAGCCTCTTAAAGGGTTAGGATTACAGGCGTGAGCCACTGTAGCCAGCCAATTTGCTAATTTAAAAAATATTAGAAGTAATCCTGAGCTTTGTGCACACTTAAAAATCTTTTTTCATTGAAGTAAAATTCATATAACATAGAACTAACCATTTTAAACTGTGCAGTTCACTGGCACTTAGTATATTCACAATGTTGTGCAATTATCATCTCTAATTCCCAAGTATTTTCTTTTTTCTTTTAAAAATCTTTTATATTTACATATATATACATATATATATATATATATATATATATATTTTAATTGTACTTTAAATTCTGGGGTACATCTGCAGATCATGCAGAATTGTTGGATAGGTACCCACATGGCAATGTGGTTTGCTGCCTGCATCCCCCTGTCACCTATATTTGGCATTTCTCCCCATGGTATCCCTCGTCAACCTCCCTACCTCTATTGTCCGTCCCCTCTCCCCAACAACAGACCCCAGTGTGTAATGCTCCCCTCCCTGTGTCCATGTGTTCTCATTGTTCAACACCTGCCTGTGAGAGAGAACATGTGGTGGTTGATTTTCTGTTTTTGTGTCAGTTTGCCGAGAATGATGGTTTCCAGATTCATCTATGTACCTGTAAGGACACGAACTTACTGTTTTTTATGGCAGCATAGTATTCCATGGTGTACATGTGTCACATTTTCCTTGTCCAGTTTATCGTCGATGGGCATTTGGGTTGGTTCCAGGTCTTTGCTATTGCAAACAGTGCCACAGTGAACATAACGTGTCAATGTGTCTTTATAATAGAAAGATTTATAATCCTTTGGATATATACCCAGTAATGGGATTGCTGGGTCAAATGGAATTTCTAGTTCCTTGAGGAAGTGCCACACTGTCTTCCACAATGGTTGAACAACTCCCACCAACAGTGTAAAATTGTTCCTATTTTTCCGCATCCTCTCCAGCATCTGTCGTCTCCAGGTTTTTTAATGATCGCCATTCTAACTTGTGTGAGATGGTATCTCAATGTGGTTTTGATTCGCATTTCTCTAATGACCAATGATGATGAACATTTTTTCATATGTTTATTGGCCTCATATATATCTTCTTTTGAAAAGTGTCTGTTGTTGTCCTTTGCCCACTTTTGAATGGTTTGTTTTTTTTTTCCTTGTAGATCTGTTTTAGTTCTTTGCAGATTCTGGATATTAGCTCTTTGTCAAATGGGTAGATTGCAAAAAAATTTTCCCATTCTGTTGGTTACCCGTTCACTCTAATGATCGTGTCTTTTGCTGTGCAAAAGCTCTGGAGTTTAATTAGATCCCATTTGTCTATTTTGGCTTTTATTGCCAATGCTTTTGGTGTTTTAGTCATGAAGCCCTTGCCTATGCCTGTGTCCTGGATGGCTTTGCCTAGGTTTTCTTCTAGGGTTTTTACGGTATTAGGTCTTATGTTTATAAATCTTTAATCCATCTGGAGTTGATTTTAGTGTAAGATGTCAGGAAGGGGTCCAGTTTCTGTTTTCTGCACATGCTAGCCAGTTATCCTAGCACCATTTATTAAACAGGAAATCCTTTCCCCATTGCTTGTTTTTGTCAGGTTTGTCAAAGATCAGATGGTTGTAGATGTGTGGCATTGCCTCGGAGGCCTCTGTTCTGCTCCATTGGTTTATATCTCTGTTTTGGTACCAGTACCAAGCTGTTTTGATTACTGTAGCCTTGTAGTATAGTTTGAAGTCTGGTAATGTGACGCCTCCAGCATCGTTCTTTTTGCTTAATTGACTTGGCTATGTGGGCTCTCTTTTGGTTCCATATGAAGCTTAAGGTGGTTTTTCCCAGTTTTGTGAAGAGGGTCATAGGTAGCTTGATGGGGTAGTGTTGAATCTGTAAATTACTTTGGGCAGTATGGCCATTTTCACGATATTGATTCTTCCTAACCATGAGCATGGAATGTTTCTCCATCTGTTTGTGTCCTCTCTTATTTCATTGAGCAGTGGTTTGTAGTTCACCTTGAAGAGGTCCTTTACATTCTTTGTTAGTTGTATTCCTAGGTTTTATTCTTTTTGTAGCAATTGTGAATGGGAGTGTCCTCTTGATTTGGTTCTCTTTTAGTGTGTTATTAATGCATAGGAATGCTTGTGATTTCTGTACATTGGCTTTATATCCCGAGACTTTTCTGAAGTTGCTTATCAGCTTCAGGAGATTTTGGACTGAGACGATGGGGTCTTCTAAATATACAATGGTATCGTCTGCAATTAGAGACAATTTGACTTCCTTCTTTCCTATTTGAATACCCTTTATTTCTTTTTCTTGCCTGATTGCTCTGGCTAGAACTTCCAATACTATATTGAATAGGAGTGGTGAGAGAGGACATCCTTGTCTAGTGCCAGATTTCAAGGGGAATGCTTCCAGTTTTTGCCCATTCAGTATGATATTGGCTGTGGGTTTGTTGTAAATATCTTTTATTTTGAGATGTGTTCTGTCAATAACTAGTTTATTGAGAGTTTTTAGCATAAAGGACTGTTGAATTTTGTCAGAGGCCTTCTCTGCATCAGTTGGGATGATCATGTGGTTTTTGTCTTTGGTTCTGTTTATGTGGTGGATTATGTTTATAGACTTGTGTGTGTTGAACCAGCCTTGCAACCCCAGGATGAAGCCTACTTGATTATGATGGTTAAGATTTTTGATGTGCTCTTGCAGTCGGTTTGCCAATATTTTATTGAAGATTTTTGCATCTATGTTCATCATGGGTATTGGCCTGAAGTTTTCTTTTTTTGTTGAGTCTCTGCCAGGTTTTGGTATCAGGATGATGTTGGTCTCATAAAATGATTTGGGAAGGATTCCCTTTTTTTGTATTTTTTGGAATAGTTTCAGAAGGAGTGGTACCAACTCCTTTTTGTATGTCTGGTAGAATTTGGCTGTGAACCCATTGGGACCTGGGCTTTTTTTGGTTGGTAGGCTATTAATTGCTGCCTCAAATTCAGCCCTTGTTATTGGTCTATTCAGGGTTTCAACTTCTTCCTGCTTTAGGCTTGGGAGAGTGCAAGTGTCCAGGAATTTATCCATTTCTTCCAGGTTTACTGGTTTGTGTATGCATAGTTGTTTGTAGTAATCTCTGATATTAGTTTGTATTTCTGTGGAATTGGTGGTGATATCCCCTTTATTGTTTTTTATTGCATCAATTTGATTCTTCTCTCTTTTCTTTTTTATTAATCTGTCTAGCAGCCTGTCTGTTTTGTTGATCTTTTCAAAAAACCAACTCCTGGATATATTGATTTTTTTGAAGGGTTTTTTTGTGTCTCTATCTCCTTCAGTTCTGCTCTGATCTTAGTTATTTCTTGTCTTCTGCTAGCTTTTGAGTTTTTTTGGTCTTGATCTTCTAGCTCTTTCAATTTTGATGCTAAGGTTTCAATTTTAGATCTCTCCTTGCTTCTCATGTGGGCACTTATTGCTATATATTTTCCTCTAGAGACTGCTTTAAATGTGTCCCAGAGATTCTGGTACATTTTGTCTTCATTCTCATTGGTTTTGAAGAACATGTTTACTTCCGCCTTCATTTCATTGTTTATCCAGCCAACATTCAGGAGCCAGTTGTTCAGTTTCCATGAAGTGCGGTTCTGAGTTGGTTTCTTAATCTTGAGTTCTAATTTGACTGCACTGTGGTCTGAGAGACTGTTTGTTATGGTTTCCGCTCTTTTGCATTTGCTGAGGAGTGATTTACTTCCAATTATATGGTCAGTTTTAGAGTAGGTGTGATGTGCTGAGAAGAATGTATATTCTGTGGATTTGGGATGGAGATTTCTATAGTGTCTATTAGGTTTGCTTGGTCCAGATCTGAGTTCAAGTCCTGGATATCCTTGTTAATTTCCTGTCTCATTGATCTGTCTAATATTGACAGTGGAGTGTTAATGTCTCCCACTATTATTGTGAGGGAGTCTGAGTCTCTTTGTAGGTCTTTAAGAACTTGCTTTATGTATCTGGGTGCTCCTGTATTGGGTGCGTTTATATTTTGGATCGTTAGCTCTTCTTGTTGCGTTGATCATTTTACCATTATGTAGTGCCCTCTTTGTCTCTTTTGATCTTTGTTACTTTAAAGTCTGTTTTATCAGAGACTAGGCTTGTAACTCCTGCTTTTTTTTTTTTTTTTTGCTCTCTATATGCTTGGTAAATCTTCCTCCATCCCTTTATTTTGAGCCTGTGTGTGTCCTTGCACATGAGATGAGTTTCCTGGATACAGCACACCGATGGATTTTGACTTTTTATCCAGTTTGCCTGTCTGTGTCTTTTGATTGGGGCATTTAGCCCATTTACATTTAAGGTTAATATTGTTATGTGTGAATTTGATCCTGCCATTTTGATGCTAGCTGGTTGTTTTGCCATTAGTTGATGTAGTTTCTTCATTGTGTCGATGCTCTTCACCATTTGGTTTGTTTTTAGAGTGGCTGGTACTGGTTGTTCCTTTCTATGTTTAGTGCTTCTTTCAGGCGCTCTTGTAAGGCAGGTCTGGTGGTGACAAAAATCTCTCAGCAATTGCTTGTTCATAAAGGATTTTATTTCTCCTTCGCTGATGAAGCTTAGTTTGGCTGGATATGAAATTCTGAGTTGAAAGTTCTTTTCTTTAAGGATGTTGAATATTGGCCCCCACTCTCTTCTGGCTTGTAGGGTTTCTGCTGAGAAATCTGCTGTGAGTCTGATGGGCTTCCCTTTGTGGGTAACCCAACCTTTCTCTCTGGCTACCCTTAGCATTTTTTCCTTCATTTCAACCCTGGTGAATCTGACGATTATGTGCCTTGGGGTTGCTCTTCTTGAGGAATATCTTTGTAGTGGTCTCTGTATTTCCTGGATTTGAATGTTGACCTGCCTTGTTAGGTTGGGGAAGTTCCCCTGGATAATATCCTGAAGAGTGGTTTCCAGCTTCGATTCATTCTTTCCATCACATTCAGGTACACCTATTAAATGTAAATTAGGTCTTTTCACATAATCCCATATTTCTTGGAGGCTTTGTTCATTTCTTTTCACTCTTTTTTCTCTAATCTTGCCTTCTTGTTTTATTTGATTGAGTCGATCTTCAGTCTCTGATATCCTTTCTTCTGTTTGGTCGATTTGGCTATTGAAACTTGTGTATGCTTTGTGAAGTTCTGGTGTTGTGTTTTTCAGCTCCATCAATTCATTTATATTTCCCTCTAAGCTGTTTATTCTCGTTAGCATTCCATCAAACCTTTTTTCAAGTTTCTTACTGTCTTTGCATTGGGTTAGAACATGTTCTTTTAGCTCAGAGAAGTTTGTTATCACCCACCTTCTGAGGCCTGTTTCTGTCAATTCATCAGACTCATTCTGTGTCCAGCTTTGTTCCTTTCCTGGTATGGGGTTCTGATCCCTTTGAGGAGGAGAGGCATTCTTGTTTTTGGTGCTTTCATCCTTTTTGCGCTGGTTTCTTCCCATCTTTTTGGATTTATCTACCTGTCGTCTTTGTAGTTGGTGACTTTTGGATGGAGTCTCTGAGTGGACGTCCTTTTTGTTGATGCTGAAGTTATTTCTGTGTTTTAGTTTTCCTTCTAACTGTCAGGTCTCTCTGCTGTAGGCCTGCTGGAGGTCCACTCCAGACCCTGCTTGTCTGGGGCTCACCTGCAGCGGCTGCAAAACAGTAAGGGTTGCTGCCAGTTTCTTCTTCTGCTATCTTCATCCCAGAATGGTACCCACCAGATGTCAGCCTGATCTCTCCTTTACAAGTGCCTGTTTGGATAAACGGGGGTCAGTGAGCTGCTTGAGGAGACAGTCTGTCCCTTATAGGAGCTCAAGTGCTGAGCTGGGAGCTCTGTTGTTCCATTCAGAGCTTCTGGGCAGGTACATTTAAGCCTGCTGCAGCAGAATTCATAAACGCTCTTTTCCCCAGGTGCTTTGTCCTGGAAATGTGGGGCTTTATTTATAAGTTTCTGACATGCTGCTGCCTTTTTTCAGAGATGCCCTGCCCAGCAAGGTGGTAGTCTAGCCACAGTCTGCCAGCAGAGGCATTACTGAGCTGCTGTGGGCTCTACCCTGCTGCTGTGTGAACTTTCTGTTAGAACTGCCTCGGTAATGGTGGACTGACACCCTTCCCCTCACTGAGCTGGACTGTTCTGGTCCAGCTGGGCTTGCTGCAAAACTCTCAATCCAGAGTGTTTCAGATTGCTGGTCTTTGTTGGGGGTGGAAGCTGCTGAGCCAGATCACCTGGCTCCCTGTTTCAGCCACCTTTTTTTCAGTTGGGTGGGTGGTTCTGTATCCCAGGCATTCTGGGTGCCTGTTGAAATGACCGCCCATATTTGTGTGAGTTTTTGTGTGGTGACCCGCAGTGCCTGCCGAAACAGCTGTGCTGGAAACTCATGGTGCTTTTCAGCCCAGTAATCTCCTGGTCTGTGGGCAGTAAAAACTTGTTTGGAAATGCGATGATCACTCACCCTCTGCGTTTTTCTCACTGGGAACTGCACTCCAGAGTTGTTCCTATTTGGCCATCTTGGATCTTTCTTCTTCCCAAGTATTTTCATCATCCACAAGGGAGGCCCTAATTCTTCCTACCCCAGTTCCTGGTAACTACTAATCTGCTTTCTGTGTTTATGGATTTACCTATTTTGGATGTTTCATGTTAATGGAATTGTGCAACATGTGACCTTTTGTATCCTGTCTTTTTCACCTAGCATAATGTTTTTGAGGTTCATATCCATTGTAGGATGTGTCAGCACTTTATTCTTTTTTATGGGTGAATAATATTCCATTGGATGGTTATGTCACAGTTTTTTTAAGCATTCATCTTTTGATGGACATCTGGATCATTTCAGCCATTTAACAATTGTGAATAGTGCTGCCGTGAACATTCTTGTACGAGTAGTAGTTTGAATACCTGCTTACAGTTCTTGGGTATGTACCTAAAAATAGAATTGCTGGATTGTATATGGTAATTATATGTTTAACTTCTTGAGGGGCCTCAAACTTTTTTCCCATAGCTGCTGTACTATTTTTCATTCCTGTCTGTAGTGTATGAGGGTTCTGATTTCTCCACGGATTTGAAGTGGTAACTCATGGTGGTTTTAATTTGCATTTCCCTAATGACTAATGCAACCTTTCATGTGCTTGTTGTCCATTTTTATATCTTTGGAGCAATATCTGTTAACATCCTTTGCCCATTTTTGTTTTGTTTTGTTTTTGGGATGGCATCTCATTCTGTCACCCTGACTGGAGTGCAGTGGTGAGATCTTGGCTCACTGCAACCTCTGCCTTCTGGGATCAAGCCATTCTCCTGCTTCAGCCTCCCGAATAGCTGGGGTTATAGGTGCACACCACCACACTGGGCTAATTTTTGTATTTTTAGTAGAGACGGGGTTTTTACCATGTTGGCCAGGCTGGTCTCAAACTCCTGACCTCAGGTGATCTGCCCACCTCAGCCTTCCAAAGTGTTTGAGCCACCTCACCTGGCCTTTCTTTTCCCATTTTTAAGTTGTTTGTCATTTTGCATTTGAGTTGTAAGAATTATATATATACATTTTTTTTTTTTTTTGAGATGGAATTTTTCTCTTGTCGCCCAGGCTGGAGTGCAGTGGCGTGATCTCCTGCTCACTGCACCCTCTGCATTCCGCGTTCAGGTGATTCTTTTGACTCTGCCTTCCAAGTAGCTGGGATTACAGGCACCCACCACTATGGCTGGCTAATTTTGTATTTTTAGTAGAGACGAGTTTCCTCATGTTGACCAGGCAGGTCTCGAACTCCTGACCTCAGGTGATACTTCTGCCTCGGCCTCCCAAAGTGCTGAGATTACAGGCGTGAACCACTGTGCCCAGCCTTTTTATATATTTTGGATGCTAAACCCTTATTATGTCTATGATTTACAAGTACTTTTTTCCTATAGATTGTCTTTTTACTTTGGTAGAGCCCTTTGATGCACAAAAGTGTTTAATTTTGAGGAAGTTCAATTTATCCGTTTTTTTCTTTTGTTGCTTTTGGTGTCGTCACTAAGAATTCATTGCCAAATTCCAGGTCATAAAGGTTTACTTTGTTTCCTAAGAGTTCTGTTGTTTTGAGTGCTTATGTTTAGGTATTTGATCCATTTCGAATTAATATTTGTGTAAGTGTAAAGTAGGGGGTCTAACTTCATTTTTTGCATATGGATATCTGCACACTTTAAACAAATAAAGTTTATTTTGGAATCATCGTTATTTATTTATTTATTTTTTTGAGATGGAGTCTTGCTCTGTTGGCCAGGCTGGAGTGCAGTGGCACGATCTCAGCTCACTGCATCCTCCACCTCCCAGGTTCAAGCGATTCTCCTCCTTCAGCCTCCTGAGTAGCTGGGACTACAGGAATGCACCACCATGCCCAGCTAATTTTCTATGTTTTTAGTAGAGACGGGGTTTCACCGTGTTGGCCAGGCTGGTCTTGAACTTCTGACTTCAGGTGATCTGCCTGCTTTGGCCTCCCAAAGTGCTGGGATTATAGGCGTGATCCACTGCGCCTGGTCTGGAATCATTTTAAATTTACAGAGTTGCTAAGATAGTACAGAAAGTTTCTATATATCCTTCATGCAGCTTCCCTTAATGTTGTCATCTTATATACCATGATTATTTGTCAAAGTAAGAAATTAACTTTGGCATAGCACTAATAACTGTAGACTTTATTTGGATTTTATCAGTTTCCTCACTAATATTCCTTTACTGTTCTAGAATCCAATGCAGCATACCACATTGCATTTAGTGTGCATACTTTTTGACTAACTGAAAGTAAATTTCAATTTATTTTATGCTGATTGTTCCTTTTTTTTGAGATGGGGTCTCGATCTGTTTCCCTGGCTGGAGTGCAGTGGTGTAATCTCAGCTCACTGCAGCCTTGACCTGCCCCAGGCTCAAGCCATCCTCCTACCTCAGCCTCCTGAGTAGCTGGGACTACAGGCATGTACCACCACCCGTGTATTTTTTGTAGAAACGGGGCGTCACTGTGTTGCTCAGGCTAGTCTGAAACACTTGGGCTCAAGCAATTCACCCGCCTCAACCTCCGAAAGTGCTGAGATTACAGATTGGAGCCACCACATCTGGCCCTGATTGTTTCTTTAGGTTAGAGCTGGAAAAGCTTTCTGATAGCAGTGCTCATAACACCTTGGCACTTTCCTCACCCTGAGGAAGTATTAAATCAGAAACGACCCTAATGGGATGAAAGTGGATTATATAGATGGCGGTGATGCAAGGAGGAGAGAAAATACTTAGGATTGCTAAAAGATTGGAGAAGATGGCCAAGTGGTGGAGGATAGAAACGGTAACTGAAGATTAGCTCACTTGTTGATCCTGACTTGTTACTTCCCATCTAGGTTCAGTGTACGAAACCTGAGTGTGGAAAATGGAGGCAGCTTACCAAGGAAATCCAGCTTACTCCACAGATAGCCAATACTTACCGATGTGGTATGAAACCAAATACTGCTGTTAAGGTATGTTCTGTCTTTTTGCTTTTGAATTAATTGATACATTAATATAGTTGTCAATAAACAGTAATGGTGTATGTTTTTCATGTGTTGTGTTGATCATTCTATCAAGGTTGTATTGGCATGCATGTAACAGAACCCCAACTATAATGGCTTAACCAATTCAGGATTTTTCTTTTCCCGTCATTACAAGGAGTTAAGAAATAGGCTGTCTAGAGTTGGTTTTGTTGCCCAAGGAAGTCTCTTTGTAGTTTCCAATCCAGCCACCTGTGGTTTAACTCCCATGGTCAAGGCCACAAGGTAGTTGCTGCACCACCAGTCATGTGTCCAAATCCTAAGCAGAAAAGGGGGAAAGATCAAAGGGCAAAAGGGGAGTATCAGCTGAGTCTGTCCCTCTTTTACTGGGGGAAACAGGAGCTTTCCTGCAGGTTCCATCAGTAGTTTCTATTTATATCTCATTGGCCAGAATAGGATCATACAGCTACTCTGGTTTTAATTTTTTGTTCGTTTTGGTTTGTTTCATTTTTATACAATGATGTTGACACCATAAATGCAGCTTCTTTAACTACAGTGAGGACAAAGGAAGAAAATATTTCACAGCTGAGCATGTTGCAACACTAAACAAAACCGGATCCTATCAGTGAGGAAGAAGAGATTAATTGATATGCTTGGCAATTAGGAATCGGCCTCTATTGTTATGTGTCTTTTTTGAAATTTGGCAATTTCTTAGTGTTTAAAAATGTGTTATTATTGCTTTAGTGCATTAAAGGTGTTAGTCTACACAAATGCCACTGGTACCTGCAGTACATTAAAGAATATTAGGAATTGTTTTAATCTCAGAAGTAAAATACTTTGTTTTTAGAAATTGAGATAAAATTCACCCTTTTAAAGTGTGCAGTTCAGTGGTTTGTGGTGCAGGTTGAACAGCCCAGTCTGAAAATCTGATATGCTCCAAAATCTGAAACTTTCTGAGCACTGAGATGATGCTCAGAGGTTATGCCCAAAGGAAATGTTCATTGGAGTGTTTCATATTTTCAGATTAGGGATGTCCAAGGTTGGTAAGTATGTTGCAAACATTCCAAAATCCAAAACACTTCTGGTCCCAAGCATTTCAAATAAGAGAAATTCAACCTGGGATTCAAAATACAAACATTTTATATATATATATATATATATTTATTTTATTTATTTATTTTATTTTAATTAATTAATTTATTTATTTGAAATGGAATTTTGCTCTTGTTGCCCAGGCTGGAGTGCAGTGGTGCGATCTCAGCTCACTGCAACCTCTGCCTCCTGGGTTCAAGCGATTCTCATCCCTCAGCCTCCTTGCTAGCTGGGACTACAGGTGCACTGCCACCACGCCCAGCTAATTTTTGTATTTTCAGGAGACACTAGGTTTCACCATGTTGGCCAGGCAGGTCCTTAACTTCTGACCTAAGGTAATCCACCTGCCTCAGCCTCCAAAGTGCTGGGATTACAGGCATGAGCCACTGTGCCCTGTCTAAACATTATATTTTTACAATGCCTGGGATTCAATAAAAACCTGGAATTCAAAATATAAATATTATTATTAAATGTTATTATGTTTATAATAAACTGTGTAGTTTCTATGTGCCTGGCCTATTCATTTATTATGAATATAAATAAGGAGTGGCAGGGCACGGTGGTTCATGCCTGTAATCCCAGCACTTTGGGAGGCCGAGGCGTGTGGATCATCTGAGGTCAGAAGCTCAAGACCAGCTGGCCAACATGGTGAAACCCCGTCTCTACTGAAAAGATGAAAATTTGCCAGGTGTGGTGGTGTGTGCCTGTAATCTCAGCTACTTGAGAGGCTGAGGCAGGAGAATCACTTGAACCTGGGAGAGGTGGAGATTGCATTGAACCGAGATGGTGCTGTTGCACTCTGGCCTGGGCAACAGGACTGAAACTCCATCTCAAAAAAAAAAAGTATGTGTGTGTATATCTGTATATATATATCTATGTGTGTGTGTGTATGTGTATATATATGTGTATGTATGTGTATATATGTGTGTGTGTATGTGTGTGTGTGTGTGTATGTGTATGTATATGTGTATGTATGTGTATATGTGTGTGTATGTGTGTATGTGTATATATGTGTGTGTATGTGTATATATATGTGTGTGTGTGTGTGTGTGTGTGTGTGTGTATTAGGAGTGTAATCAGTGAGTTATAAGTTTAATGTTTGCAAAACTACCAAATTCTTTCCATGGTTGTACCATATTACAACATTTTATAGTGTTATTTTTTTTCTTTTTTGATTATAGCCATTCTAATGGGTATGTACTAGTATCCTTGTACTGTTAGTTTGGATTTCCCTAGTAACTGGTGATCTTGAGTGTATTTTCATATGCTTACTGGCCATGCATTCCTCTTTGGAAAATGTCTGATCAAGTTTTTTTTTTTTAATTGGGTTTTATTGATTTGTAGTTCTTGACGTAATCAGGATATAACTGTGTATTTTGAATGTTTGTTTCCCCAGTTTTTGATAAAGCCTTTTCATTTTCTCAATAGGTCTTTTATGAGGAGTTTTCCATTTTGAAGCCTAGTTTATTCACTTTTTCACTTATGCTTAGAACTTTTTGTGTCTTTTCTGAGAAGTCATTGGTTACCGCTCACTTTGTAAAAATACTCTGTGTTTTCTTTGAGGTGCCTTATAGTTTTTGTCTTTACTTTTAGATCACTATCTCAAGTTGATTTTTGGTTTTGATGTGAGAGGTAGGCCAACATTCAGTTGTTTTCCATACAGATGTTTAGTTCGTTACCATTTGTTGAAAAGACTATATTCATGGCGGGTGCCGTGGCTCACGCCTGTAATCCCAGCACTTTGGGAGACCGAGGTGACCAACATGGAGAAACCTCGTCTCTATAAAAATAAAATGAAAGACTGTATTCTTGTATTCTTCACTTTGTATTATCTTAGCACCTTTATAAAAAAACCAGTTGGCCATATGTGTAGGACTGTTTCTGGACCCTGTTGCATTAATTTGTTTTTTACCCAATGTTCTGCTGTCGTGGTTATTGTATGTTTATAGTAAGCCTTAAAGTCTTATTTGTTTGAGTTTGTTGTAGATTCTGGGTATGAGTCCTCTGTTGGATGTATAGATTGTGAAGATTTTCTCCCACTCTCTGGGTAGTGTACATTCCTCTAACTTTGTTTTTCATTTTCAAGATTGTTTCAGGATTGTTTTGGCTGTTCTAGGACCCTTATGTTTCCATGTAAATTTTATTATCAACTTCTTAGTATCCACTGAAAAGCCTCTGGGTTTTTTATTGGAATGCATTGACTCTATGGATCATTTGGAGGAGAAAGGACATCTTTATATTTCAGTCTTCTCAGGGGTTGGCAAATGATGGCTCATGGGCCAAATCTGGCCCATACCTATTTATTTTTATTTATTGATTTTAATTTTTCCATAGGTTATTGGGGTACAGGTGGTGTCTGGTTATATGAGTAAGTTCTTTAGTGGTGATTTGTGAGATTTTGGTGCACCCATCACCCAAGCAGTATACACTGCACCCTATTTGTAGTATTTTATCCCTTACCTCTCTTCTGCTCTTCCCTCCCAAGTCCCCAAAGTCCATTGTGTCATTCTTATGCCTTTGTGTCATCTAGCTTAGCTTCCACATATCAGTGAGAACATTCAGTGTTTGATTTTCCATTCCTGAGTGACTTCACTTAGAATAATAGTGTCCAGTCTCATACAGGTCACTGCAAATGCCGTTAATTCATTTCTTGTTATGGCTGAGTAGTATTCCATCATATATATATACACGCCACAGTTTTTTTTTATCCACTCATTGATTAATGGGCATTTGGGTAGGTTCCACAATTTTGCAGTTGTGAATTGTGTTGCTATAAACATGAATGTGCAAGTATGTTTTATGTGTAATGACTTCTTTTCCTCTCGGTAGATACCCAGTAGTGGGATTGCTGGATCAAATGGTAGTTCTACTTTTAGTTCTTTAAGGAATCTCCACACTGCTTTCCATGTGGCTGTACTAGTCTACATTCCCACCAGCAGTGTAGAAGTGTTCCCTGACCACTGCATCCATGCCAACATCTACTGTGTTTTGATTTTTTTATTATGGCCATTCTTGTAAGAGTAAGGTGGTATCACATCGTGGCTTTGATTTGCATTTCCCTGATCATTATTGATGTTGAGCATTTTTTCATATGTTTGTTGGTCATTTGTATATGTATCTTCTTTTAAGAATTGTCTATGTCCTTAGCACACTGATGGGATTGTTTGTGTTTTTCTTACTGATTCGAGTTCATTGTAGATTCTGGGTATTAGTCCTTTGTTGGATGTATAGATTGTGAAGATTTTCTCCCACTTCCTGGGTTGTCTGTTTACACTGCTGAGTTCATTTGCCATGCAAAAGCTCTTTAGTTTAATTAAGTCCCAGCTATTTATCTTTGTTTTTATTGCATTTGCTTATGGGTTCTTGGCCATGAAATCCTTGCCTAAGCCAGTGTCTAGAAGGGTTTTTCAATGTTAACTTCTAGGTCTTAGATTTAAGTCCTTAATCTGTCTTGAGTTGATTTTTGTATAAGGTGAGAGATGAGGATCCAGTTTCATTCTCCTACATGTAGCTAGCCAATTATCCCAGCACCATTTGTTGAAAAGAGTGTCCTTTCCTGACTTTGTTTTTGTTTGCTTTTTCAAAGATCATTTGGATCTAAGTATTTGGGCTTATTTCTGGGTTCTCTATTCTGTTCCATTGGTCTATGTGCCTATTTTTTTATACGGGTACCATGCTGTTTTGGTGACTGTGGCCTTATAGTTTGAAATCAGGTAGTATAATGCCTGCAGATTTGCTCTTTTTGCTTTGTTTTGCTTTGGCTATGTAGGGTTTTTTTGGTTCCATATGAATTTTAGAATTTTTTCTAATTCTGTAAAGAATGATGGTAGCATTTTGATGGGGATTGCTTTGAACTTGTAGATTGCTTTTGGCAGTATGGTCATTTTCACAATATTGATTCTACCCATCGTGAGCATTGGGTGTGTTTCCATTTGTTTGTGTCGTCTATGATTTCTTCTAGCAGTGTTTTGTAGTTTTCCTTGTAGAGGTCTTTTGACTCCTTGGTTAGGTATATTCCTAAGTATTTTATTTTGCAGCTATTGTTAAAAGGGTTGAGTTCTTGATTTGACTCTCTGCTTGGTCGCTGTTGGTATATAGAAGAGATTTGTGTACATTAATCTCGTATCCAGAAACTTTGCTGATTTTTTTTTTTAATCAGTTCTAGGAGCTTTGTTGAAGAGTCATTAGAGCTTTCAAAGTAAACAGTCATACTGTCAGCAAACAGTGACAGTTTGACTTCCTCTTTATCAATTTGGATGCCCTTTATTTCTTTCTCTTGTCTGATTGCTCTGGCTAGGACTTCAAATACTACGTTGAAGATGAGTGGTGAGAGTGGGCATGCTTGTCTTGTTCCAGTTCTCAGTAGGAATTCTTTCAGCTTTTCCTCATTCAGTATTATGTTGGCTGTGGATTTGTTATAGGTGGCTTTTATTATGTTGAAGTATGTCCCTTCTATGCCGATTTTGCTGAGAGTTTTAATCATCAAGGGATGCTGGATTTTGTCCAATGCTTTTTCGGCATCTGGTGAGATGATATGTGATTTTTGTTTTTAATTCTGTTTATGTGATGCATCACATTTATTGACTTGCATATGTTAAACCATCCCTGCATCGCTGTTATGAAAACCCACTTGATCCTGGGTTATCTTTTTGATATGCTGTTGGATCTGGTTAGCTAGTATTTTGTTAAGCATCTATGTTAGCTAGTATTTTGTTAGTGTCTGGGTTCATCAGGAACATTGGTCTGTAGTTTTCTTTTTTGGTTATGTCCTTTCCTGGTTTTGGTATTAGGGTGATGCTGGCTTCATAAAATGAATTAGGGAGGGTTCCATCTTTCTCTTTCTTGTGGAATAGTGTCAAAAGGATTGGTACAAATTCTTCTTTGAATGTCTGGTAGAATTCTGCTGCAAATCCATCTGGTCTTGGACTTTTTTTTGATTGGTAATCTTCCAATGACCATTTCAATCTCACCGCTTATTATTATTGGTCTGTTCAGGGTATTTAATTCTTCCTGATTTAAGCTATGAGGTTTGCATTTTTCCAGGAATTTATCCATGTCTTCTAGGTTTTCTAGATGATGTGAGTAAATGTGTTCTTAGTAGCCTCAAAGACAATTTTGTGTTTCAGTGGTGTCAGTTGTTTCCTAATGGGGTCATTTCAATTTTCTCTCCTCTTTTTTTGGTTAGTCTTGCTAATGGCCTGTCAACTTCATTTATCTTTTCAAAGAACCAGCTTTTTGTTTCATTTATCTTTTGTATTTTTTTGTTTCAGTTTCATTTAGTTCTGCTCTGATCTTGGTTATTTCCTTTCTTCTGCTGGGCTTGGGCTTCGTTTGTTCTTGTTTCTCATTCCTTGAGGCCACACCTATTTATTTTTAATTTAAAAAACTTTCTGTAGTGACAGGGTCTTTCTGTGTTGCCCAGGCTTGCCTTGAACTCTTGGCCTCAAATGATCCTCCCTCCTTAGCCTCCCAAAGTGCTGGGATTACAGGCATGAGTCACCACATCTGGCACCACACCTGTTTTGTAAATACAGTTTTAATTGAGACATAGCCATGCTCATTCCTGCTCCTGGCACCATACCTGTTCTGTAAATAAAGTTTTAATTGGGACACGGCAATGCTTATTATGTATTGGCTGCTTTCATGCTACCAGGACAGTACTTGTGACAGAGCCCAGAATATTTATGATGTGGTCCTTTACAGAAGACATTTTCTAAACCCTTTTCTGACCCATGGGCACGGTATCTCTCTCCATCTTTTTAAAGTTAACATCTCCCAGCAGTATTTTCTAATTTTCACTGAGGATATCTTTTATGTCTTTTGTTCAGTTTATTTCTAGATACTTAATTTTTTTTTTCCTGAAATTATAGATAAAATTTAGATTTCACTCCCTTTTCAAGTTATGCACTTGTAACTATGTGGAAATACAATTGACTTTTGTTTCTTCTTTTTTTCTCTTAAGTCCATTTTCTGTTGCTATAACATACAATTGACTTTTGTATATTGGCTTCGTACCCAGAGACTTTGTTAATTTTATTTATTAAGTTTCATAGATCTTTTCATAGAGTCCTGTGTGTTGTCTGCAAACCAGTCATACAGTCATGATTGTCTGTAAACTTTTTCTCTGTGTCCGTGCCCTTTTTCTTGGCTTACTACATTGGTCAGGACCACCAGTGACAGTGTTCTATAGAGTGATGAGAGCAGACAACCTTCCCTTGTACTCTACTTCAGGAGGAATATGTTGAGTATCATTACATACAGTTTTGGCTGTAGTTTTTTACAGACTTTTTTTTTAAGGAAAGTTTGTATTATTTTAATTATGTACAGAAAACTCAACAGTGTACATTTAACCCAGTTTAGTGGCAGGTTCTTTAGCCTTTGCCTTTTCAGAGCTTGATGATGCGAGCCACAGACTTGGGAGCCAGAACATTGCCTCCCCAGTGACAGCAGATCTCATTGTATCTGTTGATGTAATTGGTCCTGATAGCTTCCACCAGTTTAGCCAAAGCTCCTTTGTCTTCCGAGTTAACCTGTGTGAAGGCGACAGTAGTGCAGGTCTTCCTGTGGACTAGACGTCCCCGTCTAGCCTTCCCCTTCATAATGCAGTAAGGGACCCCCTTTTTATGACACGGCAGACAGGAAGACAGCTGGCTCGATGGGATCCATGTTATGTGCAGTCACCACTACCTGAGCTTTCTTGTTCTCCACAACGGTTGTGATGGTGTTAACTCCTGGAAGGACAGGTGGTCTCTTAGTGGGAACATCCCCTTTGCCCGCAGCTTTCTTCTCAGCCTGGGCCAACAGCCTGTGCTTTTTCTCTTGCTTTGTCTCTGGTCTGTACTTGTGGGCCGGTTTAACCATTGAGTACAGTAGCTGTTTGCCAGTCTACGGCCTGGGTGAACTGGTTAATTGCAGGAGGTACTTTCAGCTTCTTGTAGAGGATGGCTCTCTGCCACTGCAACCTGATATAGCAGGGCCATTTCATAAAGCGGGTGACGTCTCTTTTGGGCTGGATGTCCTGTGCAGTGCCAAAGTTCTTAGACCTTTTCTCAGACAGGGGATTCACTACTTTCTTGGCTTCCTGCTTCTTCATGACAGCAGGGGCTGGAGCCACCTTCTTCCCCTTGGCCTTCCTTTCGGCATCTGGGGCGGTGGGAGGAGAGATTGTAGATGTTCTTTATGAGATGGAGCAGTCTCCTTTTCTTTTCTTGATTTGCTGAGAACTTTTTATGATGTTGGCTAATACTTTTTCTGCATCTTTTATGATAACCATTGCTTTTTCTTCTTTAATCAGCAAATGTGATGAATTATACCAGTTTTGGAATGCTGAGTCAGTGTTGCATTCCTGGAGGAAAACTCCACTTATTTTTAATGTATTTTTCTTTTTACATATTTTCAGATTTGATTAAATTTTGGTAAAGATTTTTGCATCTTTGTTTGTCTTGGATACTTTGTTACTTTCCTTTCTTGTAATAACCTTGGTGGATTCTATTCTGCTTTCAGAGTTATGCTGGCTCTGTAAAACGAGCAGTATATCCTCTTTTCTGTTAAGGAGTTTGTTGTACAAGTTTGGTATTACTACTTTTTTTGGCGTTTGGTTGAATTCACTAATGAAACACTTTGGGGCAGTAGTTTTCTTTGTAAAACATTCAGAAATTACAAATTCAGTTTCTTTAACACATATATGGCCGTTTAGGTGGTTTATGACTTCTGTCCATTTTGAAAGGTTGTGATTTTCAAGGAGTTTGTCCTTTTCATCTGTGTCATCACATTTTTAACTTAAGGTTGTTTGTACTGTTCCCTTGTTCTTCTTTTAATGTTGATGGGCTCTATCTCAGTATCCTTTCTTTGAGTCTGGATGTTGATGATTTGTGAGGGAAGGAAAGCATTGATCTAAGCCTGGGATTAGATTCCTGGAATTGGTAATAGCTATTCCAAAATCTTTCAGTTTAGCACTTAATTTTTTTTTTTCTTTTGTAAGGCAGGGTCTCACTCTGTCGCCCAGTCTGGAGTACAGTGGCATAATCCTGGTTCACTGCAGCTATGACTCCCAGGGCTCAGGTGATTCTCCCAAGTAGCTTGAACTATAGGTGTGTGCCACCATACTTGGCTAATTTTTTTTTTTTTTTTTTTTTTTTTAATAGAGTCCGGGTTTTGCTGTCTTGCCCAGGGTGAGGCGCTTGACTGATTCTGGAACTCAACTTTGAGAGTTGAAGGCCTCTCTGAGAAGAGGAAGAGAAAAAAAATGGGAGGGAACTGACATGAGGGAGTGGGTAATTCATTTCCAGGCTGCGTGACTGCACTGATGGGAGCTGGGATCTGAGCAATGAAGATACCATGGGCTTGTGAGGCAGAGGGGAGCGTGTCCAGCTTGCAGGAGCAATATCTTGGTTGCACTAAGCTTTATCAACTAGCACCTGTGTTCCAGATTACTTGACAATGAACAGTTGACTCAGTGGCATTTCATTGCAATATTTAAAGGAGAGTTCAGCCAAGCAGCAGTCAAAAATAGCAAACTATTTTAATAGATTCTATTTTTTGAGCCATTTTCACTCAACCTGTTTATGTGATGATTCTAAACATTGTTGCAGACAATTTTTAAAAATATTTTGGATGATTTGTGTAATGATACTACATTAGTCAATACTAGCTATGATTTTTTGTTGTTGTTGTTTTGTTTAAGAAGGAGTCTCGCTATGTTGACCAGGCTGGAGTGCAGCAATTATGCGATCTCAGCTCACTGCAACCTCCGCCTCCCAGGTTCAAGTGCTTCTCCCACCTCAGCCTCCCAAGTAGCTGGGACTACAGGTGCGCACCACCACGCCCAGCTAATTTTTGTATTTTTAGTAGAGACGAGGTTTCACATGTTTGCCAGACTGGTGTCGATCTCCTGACCTCAGGTCATCTGTCTGCCTTGGCCTCCCAAAGTGCTGGGATTATAGGCATGAGCCACTGCTCCCGGCTTCTCTAGCTGTGATTTTTACATTTTGTTCTGTGCTTTGTATAAATGGTAATTGGAGTGATCTATAATCTCACCTCTCTTTTACTTGCTGACAATTGAATGGACAACCTTGACTTTATCTCTACTGATTGTTCAAACTTTGCCTTGCTTTTTGATTTTTAAATTTTTTCTTGGGTGATGGTTGTCACTTTCAGTTTCTTGAAGTAGTTTTTGAAAACTCTAAGGTTTTCTTTAGCATAACTTTACTTTTAAGCAAATGATATTATGTTCGTTATTGAAAAATTCCAGCAATATAGAAAAGAAGAAAGACAGCAGAAAAAATTCATACAGTCATCATTGTGAAATAACTATCAATGAGCGAGATTCATTCAAGAGTGTCTATGTAGTGTACCTCTGTGTGTATACAGGGAGAGGACCTGATTGACAAATAGCTTTCCATTAAGGAATAGTACTATGCACACTGTTTTTTTTGTAAGTTTGTTGTGTTTAATATAATAACATCAATTTAAAATTAGAAAAGCAAGCCAAAGTGAAATAAGAAATTGTTGAACATAAAATATTTCTTTATCCCAAGAAATATGTTTCTAAAAACTCTCAAAGATTGAGAAAATATGAGAATAAAAAGTGGGAATCAGCTGGGCACAGTGGCTCATGCCTGTAATCTCAGCACTTTGGGAGGCTGAGGTAGGAGTTTGAGACCAGCCTAGGCAACATGGTGAGACCCTGTCTCAAAAGGAATACAAAAATTAGCTGGGCATGGTGATGTGCGCCCGTAGCCCCAGCTTCTGGGGAGACTGAAGTGGGAGGATCCCTTGAGCCCATAAGGTCAAGGGGGCAGTGAGCTGAGATGGCACCATTGTACTCCAGCTTAGGTGACACAGTGAGACCCTGTTTCAAGAAGAAAAATTAAAAAGTTGAAATCACTCTAACTTGAAAAAAAAGAAAACTTCATGTTTTGATTTTAGATGATACTGGTCAGCAACCTGCTATGACATGGGGAAAGATAAATTATGTAACACTTCCTTTTCTTTTCTCCCAGTTTTTGTTATGGTTTTGTGTTTTGTTTAGTTTTGTTGGTGATTTTATTAGTTATTTTCTATAACCATATTCCCTCCATTGTTTACTCTCACTTACATGTTTACATAGATTTACTGCTCTCTGTATATTCTCTTACCATAGTTCCCTCTGTCCCAGGTTCTTTATTTTGATTTGAAACCTGGCTGACTGTATTTTAACATCAAGCATTTTTTTCCAGGAGGGCCTCAGAGATGTCAGATTCCTTACATTTTTGAAAACTTAATTGCCTTTCTTCTGACCTCACCTTAGTTAAAGCCTTTATAGTCTTTTTAAATTCCAACTTCTATGGATAATATCAAATCTCTTCCCCCGACAACCCCAGTCATCCTCCTTTGAGACCCCTTCATCTTATTGTTCTAGTATGAATTGATGACTCTCCATAATCTGAATTTTTGAAATAATAATTTAAATGATATTTATTGACCCCAAGTAATTTTGGTTTTCAGTGTGGTGTGCTGTCAAGGAGAAAGTCAGTGAAGGCTTATTTGTAGAATAACATGAGAAAGAACAGTCGCCAACTGCACACTGTTTTTGATCTTGCTCTTTGTCATTTAATATGTCTTAAAGATGTGTCCATATAAGTATACAAAGATCTCTTCCTTCTCTTTATTTTTATTTTATTCATTTTAAGCAATGGGTCTCGCTCTGTCATTCAGGCTGGAGTACAGTAGCATCCTCTCAGCCTAGTGCAGCCTCAGACTCCTGAGTTCAAGTGATTCTCCCCACTCAGCCTGTCACCACAGGCACACCACCATGCACAGCTAATTGTTTTTTTATCTTTTTTTTTTTTTTGTAGAGACGGTCTTGCTAAGTTGCCCAGGCTGGTCTGAAACTCCCAGCCTTAAGCGATCCCCATACCCTGATCTCCCAAAGTGCTGGGATTGCAGTGTGAGCCACTGCGCTCAGCCCTTCTTTCTCTTCAATGGCTGTCTGATCAATAGTCCACTGAACAGATGTCCTGTGCTTAAGTTAATGCTACTGAAGGGCATTTAGGTTACTTTCAAACGCTTGCCATTCCTGACTGTGCTTTAGTGAAAAGCTTTGTATCTGTGCCATTTTTTGAGTATATTGTAGGATCAGTTCCTACAAATGAAATTTTTGTGTCAAAGGGTAGATGCTGTTGTTTTAATATGAAATAACATAGACACAAAGATTTATAATTTGTATGTAAGGAGGAAAGAAAGCAGACACTGGTGTACCGCCCTGCTAGTCAGTTGAAGAAACTGAGCACTCCCAGTGGCTTTGTCCCTCCTTCCATTGTGCTCCTCTGTAGTTACTATACTTCCTCTCCTTCCCCTGCAAGTGTCCTGAAGAGAGAGAGAGAGAGAGAGAGAGAGAGAGAGAGAGAGTGTGTGTGTGTGTGTGTGTGTGTGTGTGTGTGTGTGTGTGTGTGTGTTTGAAACGGCGTTTCACTTTTGTTGCCCAGGCTGGAGTGTGGAGTGCAGTGGTGCAGTCTTGGCTCACTGCAAACTCTACCTCCCTAGTTCAAGTGATTCTCCTACCTCAGCCTCCTGAATAGCTGGGATTACGGATGCATGCCACCACGCCTTGCTAATTTTTTTGTATTATTAGTAGAGATGGGGTTTTATCATGTTGGCCAGGTTGGTGTCAAACTCCTGACCTCAGGTAATCCACCCGCCTCGGCCTCCCAAAGTGCAAGGATTACAGACATGAGCCACCGTGCCTGGCCCTGAATTTTCTGTTTCTTATTCCTTTGCTTTTTGTTATAGAGTTAATACATATTGCTGAAACCTTAAGCAACATAAGTTTTGCGTATTTTTATACTGGTTACAAATTATATCACAATTGTTTCTATTCCTGTTTAACTTGCTCTTTTCACTCAACGTTAAGGTTTTGGGGATGCCTCCATGTTGATGCCTAAAACTTTGGTGTGTTAATTTTCCCTGCTGGGTAGAATTAGGGTGCATCTATTCTTGTGTTCATGAATATAAGAATTGTTTCTAGATTCTGACTGTTAGAGATAATGCTTCTGTGAGCATTCTTGCCTGGCACAAAGACAAAAGTGTCTTTGAAATATAATCCAAGGACTAGAACTGCTAGGCCATATGATATCACAATCTTGTTTATTTAGGCAATTTTCTTAGTGAAATATAACATTTAAACAGAAAATGCACAAACCACAATGCATAGCCCAATGAGTTTTCACCAAGTATGCATTTAGCTGGCTCCCAGGAAAGAAACTGAACGCACACCAGCCCCTTAGAAGCCTCGTGTCACTTTTAATCACTCTTTAACCCTTGCTCCCCTAGAGCACCTACTTTTCTGACTTAAAATCATATAGCTTGCTTTTAAGTTTTACATGAATGGAATCCTACACTATGATTGCTCTAGCTTCTGTTTTTTATTTGTTGTTGTTGTTTGTTTTGTTTTTTTGAGATAGAGTTTTACTCTTGTTGCCCAGGCTGGAGTGCAGTGGTGTGAGCTCGGCTCATTGTGACCTCCGCCCACTGCAACCTCTGCATCTGGGTTCAAGCAATTCTCCTGCCTCAGCAGCCTCCCAAGTAGCTGGGATTTCAGGTGTGCACCACCATGTCCGGCTGATTTTTGTTTTTAGTTGAGACAGGGTTTTACCATGTTGACTAGGCTGGTCTCGAACTCCCTACCTCAGATAATCCACCCACCTCTGCCTCCCAAAGTGCTGGAATGACAGGTGGGAGCCACTGCACACGGCCTGTTTTATAGCTTCCTTTGCGCAACATTGCTTGTGAGACGCTTCCATGTTGTAATGTGTGGTCATAGTTTGTTTTCATTGCTGTGCAGCATGCCGTTGTTTGAATATAATGCAATTTGGGTATCCATTGTACTGTTGATGACTTTTGGGTTGTTTCTAGCTTTTTTCCTTTTTTTTTTTTTTTTTTTTTTTTCTCTCTTTCTTTTAAACAAGGCCTCTCTTACCCAAGTAGAGTACAGTAGTGTGATCACAGTTCACTGTAGCCTCAACCTTCAGGGCTCAGTCAGTCTTCCCACTTCAGCCTTCCGAGTAGTTGGAAGTACAGGCATGCACCCCCATGCCTGGCTGATTTTTGCAATTTTTGCAGAGATTGGTGGGAGGGTCTGTCTGTGTTACCCAGGTTGGTCTTAAACTTCTACGCTCAAGCGAGCTACCTGCCTTGACCTCCCGAAGTTCTGGGATTACAGGCATGAGCTGCTGAGCCTGGCCAGTTTCTAGCTTTTTCTGAATACAAATAATCCTCCTTAACGCCTCTGTTGGTGCAGGTATACAAGAATATCTCTCTGGAAAATATAACCCAGTTAGAATCGCTGGATGTGTCATGTGTATCTTCAGTTATAAAAGATGATGTCAAATGATTGTGCATTTTAAATGTTTGTAGTTTGTCACTACCCTTATTGGTTTTTATATGCCTTTATTTTCCACCAGGAACAGCCTTATGTCTCCTCACACCCTCACTTTTTTTTTTTTTTTTGAGATGGAGTCTCACTCTGTCACCCAGGCTGGAGTGCAGTGGCCCAGTCTCGGCTCACTGCAGTCTCTGCCTTCCAGGTCCCAGCAATTCTCCCGCCTCACCCTCTCTAGTAACTGGGATTATAGTCACCTGCTGCCATGCCTGGCTAATTTTTATATTTTTAGTAGAGATGATGTTTCACCATTTTGACCAGGTTGGTCTCAAACTCCTGACCTGCAGTGATTTGCTTACCCTAACCTCCCAAAGCGCTGCTGGACCTCCCAAAGTGTTGGAATTACTGGCATGAGCCACCAAGCCAGGCCTCCCAACACTCTCACTTATATGTTGTTTCATCAAAATGTTTTCCTTTGCCACTCTGATAGGTGAAAAGAGATACCTTTTTGAAGATAAATTGATACTTAAGACTACATTTTATAAGCAACCCTAATTTAACACTTGTTTTTCATTTGTAGCCTGAGACCTCAGATCATTGTTCCCTCCCAGAGGATCTAGTGAGTATTTCTGCGTGTTCTGGATTGGAGTTAATTGTGCCTTTGTTGATAAGTGTTATAAGGAAATGACAGTAACACTATAATGAATTTTTTTCTCTTTGGTTGCTGATAGTGACTTTTTAATCTAACATGGTTAACGATATTATGAAAATGTTAGCAATAGTGATATTATGGGTAATCCTGTCCCCAACTTAAAAAATAAAACCAAAGTTATATTGCTTTTCATTAAAAGGAAATAAAGTGGAAGTCAGAGCTCTCCTGCCTTGCTCTAGGGCTCAGGCTTGCTGTACTTGTTTTTAAAGGATGACTTTCTGACCTTTTCTCCACTTGAGTCCTCCTAAGAAAAGCATGGGAGGGCCACAGTTTGATTGTCTTGGCCTGGATTCAGCTGCAGGAGTGTTTTTAGGCATTCTGACCTCAGCATGAAGGCTTTGTCCTGTCCTCGCCTAGGTATGGAAGGGGGGTGCAGTACTTCCAGGTGGCAAAGCTGGTCACATTTCCTGTGTCTCCATAAGATTTTGCTACCTGAGTTGACAGACTCCAGTGTACCTTGTAACCAGATCCACAGGCTATTTCAGAAAATGGTTTTTTAAATTTTGGGTTTCTCGGGTTTCTAGAATTCTGAGTCATTCTGATTTTCAGTGATTCAGGAATGGATTGTTCTAATGTCTGAAACTTAGGAAAGGAACTACAGTAGCTTTTCAGGCAAAGAGAGCATTGCCTTTTAACAAATCTACTTTAAATCCATTCTGTTACATAAAAGGGTGTGTGTATGTGTATTAGTCCTTTCTCACTCTTCTATAAAGAACTGGCAGAGACAAGGTAATTTATGAAGGAAAGAGATTTAATTGACTCACAGTTCCTCATGGCTTGGGAGGCCTCTAGAAATATACAGTCATGGCAGAAGGGGAAGCAAATATGTCCGTCATGACGTCAGGAAGGAGAGGTGCTGAGCAAAAAGGGAAAAGCCCCTTATAAAACCATCAGATCTCGTGAGAACTGATTATCACATTAACAGCATAAGTGCAACTGCCCCCATGATTTAATTACCTCCTACCAGCTCCCTCCCATGACACATGGGGATTATGGGAACTAAAATTCAAGATGAAATTTGAGTGGGGACCCAGCCAAACCATATCAATATGTATATATATATGTGTGTGTATGCACACATTTGTTTTCTAGGCTCCAGAATAGACTGTTTGTTTTTTTTTTTTTCCGAATTCTTGGAGCATAGGTGTCGGATTGCATTTAGAAAAGGCTGTCTACCATGGATTGTGGTGGTTTTGCTTCAGAAGCCACATAGACTTTCTTTTTATCGCAGTAGTTATCATGGGAAGGCTCTGATTTGATGATTCCATATGTTAAGTCAACTCTGGAACAGGATCACTTATTTGAAGACTGAAAATAGCTGCCTTTGTTCAGTTCTACATTTGGCATCTTACTTTGATGACTGCAGTGCACTTTTCCCCTGAAAGTTTTTTAGTAGCCTTTGACAAAAGGCAGTAATACTTGACTACTACTTGGGAGCATTATTTTTTATTCCCAATTTGAACTATCTTGAAATCCTAAGTTAAAGGCGAGGGGCTTGGATGATAGATAATTACTGAGCAGAGATACATTTCCCACATCGGACTTAAACCTAGGCTTGCCATCTAGTAAATGGGCACAGCTTTAAGACTCACCTGGCATTGGGGGCGAGTTATTTTGAGGGTGGGATAAGGGAGGCTATTCCCATATGTCAAAAGAATTCTGCCTGGGAGACATTCTCACCAGTAGTATCAGCCCATTTTTGTTTCTACATCTGTGTGTGTAGCGCTCTGGAATAGAATTGTTAAGTCTGAATGAGAAAAAGCATAGTGGGTTAAGGATGAGTGAAAAGAAGAGAACCCTCTGTCCTTGGCAGAATCTTCATGTACATTTCCTTTCTGTCCTTGTCTCTCTTCCTCCTGCCTGGCCCATTGCAGAGAGTGTTGGAAGTTTCCAACCATTGGTGGTACTCTATGCTCATCCTACCTCCTTTGCTGAAAGACAGCGTGGCAGCGCCCCTGCTGTCTGCCTACTACCCTGACTGCGTTGGCATGAGCCCCTCCTGCACCAGCACACACCGCGCCACTGCCACTGGCAACGCCAGCCCTGGGAAACTGGAGCACTCCAAGGCTGCCCCCTCCGTGCACGGTGAGAGCCATTCCTGGGACTCCCTGCTTTCCATTCCCCACTACCCTCCCTGGGGAATGTATGAGTGAGCAAAATGCAAAGGATTTTTTAAAAATGTGCAGGCTGGGCACAGTGACTCATGTCTGTAATTCCATCACTTTGGGTGACCAAGGCAGGAGGATACTTTGAGGCCAGGAGTCGAGACCGGTTTGGGCAACATAGTGAGACCTCGTATCTAAAAACAAATATATAGATAAAAATTATTTTTAAAAATGTATACAAGCTAGGATATAAAGCCCCTCATTATTTCATGGAAATGGTTATACTGTGGATCAGTCATATCATTTGTGTATAGTGTAAAAAAAAAATTATGTATTGGT